>NW_026975439.1:0-56920 GCF_030014295.1 Loxodonta africana | reverse complement strand
CTTGAGTCGGCTCGATTCCGCAACATCAGCTCGATTTGGCTCGAATCGCTTCAATTCAGCTCGTTTCCACTCGGTTCAGCCTTATTCGGCCCTATTTGGCTCGATTCGACTCTTTTCTACTCTATTTGTCTCTGTTCGACTCCATTTGACTCCACTCTTCTCCATTCTACGCTATTCTACTCTATTCTGTTCTACTCTACCCTACGATACTCCAATCTATTCGATTGGATGCGATTCGAAGCAATTTGGTGTGATTCATCTCGTTTTGTTTCCATTTGACTCGATTCGGCCAGAATTGGCTCTATTCAGCTATATCCTGCACTCTTTGACTCTATTGGACTCAATTCTACTCTGCTCTACTCTTGTCTGCTTTACTCTCTCTACTCTACCCTACTGTACTATATTCTATTCTGTACTATTCTGTTCTATTCTACCCACCCGCCCCTCCCCTACCCTTCCCTAATCTATTTGATTAGATTCGATGTGACGTATTTCCACGCGATTTGACGCGATTAGGCTTGAATCAGCTCGATTCAGTTCGAATCGGCTCTACTCGGCTCGACTTGGCTCCATTTCACTCCATTCGGCTCGATTAGGCTCGAATTCCATCGATTCTGCTGGATTCTGCTCAATTAGGCCTTATTTGGGCCTATTCGGCCCTATTCTGCTCTATTAGACTCTTTTGTACTCTATTCATATCTATCCGTCTCTATTGGACTCCGTTCAACTCCATTCCTCACTATTTTCCTCTCTTCTATTCTACCCTTCCCTACCCTAATCTCTTCTAATCGATTCGATTTGATTTGACGCGATTCGAAGCAACCGGACGTGATTCGTCTCGTTTTGTCTCCACTCGGCTCAATTCGGCTATGTTCTCTCTCTTTGACTCTATTCTATTCTGTTGTATTCTTTCTGTTCTGTTCTATTCTCTCCTATTCTGTTGTACTCTATTCTATTCTACCCTACCCGACCCAACGGCACCCCACCCGAACCTACCCTACTTTAATCTATTGGATTCAATTCGATTCCGTGCAAAGCGATTTGATAGGACTTGACTGGATTCGGCAAGATCTGAAGGGATTTGATGAGATTCCA
Organism: Loxodonta africana; assembly: GCF_030014295.1. NCBI lineage: Eukaryota > Metazoa > Chordata > Mammalia > Proboscidea > Elephantidae > Loxodonta > Loxodonta africana. The sequence continues at coordinate 55,825 of NW_026975439.1, read as the reverse complement.
TGCGACTCGACGTGATTCAGTAGGATTCTCTGAGGTTTGACGCAATTCGAAGTTATTCGACGTGATTCGATGGGATTCGACACGATATGAAGCGATTTGACCTTGTTTGATTCAAAACGATGTGACTCGACTCGATTCGACCTGATTCGATTCGACGCTGTTCGGTGACAGTCAGTGCGATTCTGCTTGATTCCGCTCGATTAGGTGTGATTCGGCAGTATACAGCTCTTTTCGGCTGTATTCAGCTCCATTCGTCTCTATTCAGCTTATTCGGCTCTATTCGACTGTATTCGACTCTACTCTTTTCCACTCGATTCTACTCGATTCTATTCCTTCTATTCTGTTCTAATCTCTTCTATTCCACTCTACTCTGTTCTATTCTCCCCTCCCCTCCCCTCCCCTTCTCTAATCTATACGTCTCGATTGGATTTGACGCGTTGAACGCGATTCGAGGCGATGAAGCTTGAATCGGCTCGATTCGGCTCGATTTGGCTCTATTCGGCTCAGTTAGGCTCCATTCAGCTTGTTTTGGCTTGAATCGCTTCGAATCTGCTCGATTTGGCCTTCTTCGGCCCTATTCTGCTCTATTCGACTCTTTTCTACTCTATTCGTTTCTACTTGACTCCATTCTACTCCATTCTATTCATTCCACACTATTCTACTTTATTCTGCTCTACCCTACCCAACACCACTCTAATTTACTCTACTTGCTTCTACACGATTCCTCTCATTTTGTCTGCATTTGGCTCTATTCAGCTCTATTCTACTCTTCTCTACTCTATTGTATTGTTTCTACTCTGTTCTGTACTATTCTACTCTATTCTACCCTACCCTATGCTACCCAACTCTAAGGTATTGTAATCCACTTGATTGGATTTGATTCAACCCATTTCAACGCGATTCGGCTCAATTTGGCTCTGTTCAAATCTATTCTACTCTACTCTATTCCCCTCTACTCCACTCTAGCCTACTCTTTTCTGTATTCGTTCTGTGTCGTTCGGTTCTATTTTGTTGTGTTCTGTTCTGTTTTATTCTATTCTACTCTATTCTACCCTACTCTAGCCTACCCGAACCTCCCCTAGTCTAGTCTATTCAAATGAATTCGAGAAATTTTGACGCGACTAGGGACCGAATCAGTGTGATTCATGTCCATTCGGCTCCATTTGTCTCGAATAGTGTCGATTCAGCTCGATTAGGCTCGATTTGGCTCCATTAGGCTCGATTCACTGGATTCGGCTCGATTTCGCTCAATTCAGCTCGATTTGGCCCTCTTTGGCCCTATTCGGCTCTATTCAGCTCTTTTCTACTCTACTCGATTCCATTGCACACCATTCTACTCCATTCTACGCTCTTCTACTATACCCTACTGTAATTGATTCGATGGGATTCGACGCCATTCGACGCGATTTGTCTCGTTTCGTCTCCATTCAGCTTGATTCGACTCTGTTCTACTCTACTCTATTCTACTCTACACTATTCTGCTCTGCTCTACCCTTTTCTACTCTATTCTATTGTATCCTTTCCATTCTCTTCTACTGTGTTCAAGTCTACTCTATTCCATCCTACCCTAATCTAATCTATTCTACTGGATTCGATTCCACGCATCTCCATGAGATTCGGCTCAAATCGGCTCCTTTCCACTCCATTCATCCCCAATTGGCTCAAATCGGTTCGATTCAGCTCTAATCGGCTCCATTCGGCTCTAGTCAGCTCGAATAGGCTCTGTTCAGCTCTATTCGGCTCTATTAGACTCTACTCAACTCTATTATCTCTTTTCGACTCCACTCGACTCCATGCTACACCATTCTACTCCATCCTAAACTATTCTCTACTGTATTGTATTGTACTCTCCCGTACTGTAGTCTATTCTAATTGATTGGATTGGATTGGATTGGAACTGATCAGATGCAATGCAATTCGACCGGATTCGACGCGATACGGCACGATTCCACGGGATTCGGCGTGATTCGTCTTGGTTTCTATCCATTTAGCTCTTTTGGGCTCTATTTGGCTCTATTCGGCAATGTTCGACTCTACTCTACTCTACTCTTCTATACTCTGCTCTTCTCGACCCTATTCTTTCAGTTCTGTTCTCTTCTGTTCTGTTCTACTGCACTCTATTCTACCCTACCCTACCCTAACTTAGCCTACTGTAATCTGTTCTATGCTATTCGACACACTTGAATGGGATTCGACCTGATTCGGGTCATATCGGCTCGATTCATCTCCTTTCTGCTCCATTAAACTCGATTCGGTTCTATTCGGCTCTTTTCCACTCTATTCGGCTCTTTTTGGCAGTATTCGACTCTATTTGACTCTAGTCGACTCGATTCTTTCTGTTCTGTTCTATTCTACTCTATTCTATTCTTCTCTACCCTACCCTAACCCTACCTTCCCCACACTAATCTATTTGATTCGATTCGACACATTTCAAACGACTCGACATGATTCATCTCGATTCACCTTGAATTTGGTCAATTCGGCTGTATTCAGCTCTGTTTGGCTCTTTTCGGCTCTCTTCAACTCGATTTGACTCTATTCTACTGGACCCGACTCTACTTAATTCTATTCTCTTCTTTCTCTTGTGTTCTGTTGTGTTGTAGTCTAGCCTCTGCTACCGTACCCTTCTCTACTCTAATCTATTCGATTCAACGCATTTCGACGCGATTCCATGTGATTAGGCTTGAATCGGCTCGATTTAGCTTTATTTGGCTTGAATTGGGTCAATTCGTCTCGATCCTGCTCAATTCAGCATAATTAGGCTCCAGTAAACCTTATTCAGCCCTGTTCAGCTCTACTCAACCCTTTCTACTTTATTTGTCTCTATTTGGCTCCATTCAACTCCATTCCACACCACTCTACTCTTTTCTACTCTATTCTATTCTGTTCTACCCTACCCTACTCTAATCTATTCTAATCGATTCGATTCATCACGATTTGTCTCCTTTCCTCTCCATTCGAATCGATTCGGCTTGAATTGGATCTATTCATCTATATTCTGCACTACCCGACTCTGACTATTCCACTCTACTCAACTCTACTCCGTTCTACTCTTGGTATTCTCTTCTGTTCTACTCTATTCTATTCTTCTGTGCCCTTCCCTACTGAATCCCAGTCTAACCTACACTACTCTAATCTATTCAATTTAATTCGATTCCATTCAGTTTGACACCATTCGACCCGATTTGAGACAATTCGACGGGATTCGGTGAGATTCCGCGAGATTTGATGCGTTTTGGTGGGATTTGATGGAATTCGACGAGATCCGATGCAATAGGATGCAATTAAGTGTGTTTTGGCTCGATTTTGCTGGGTTCAGTTTGTCTCTATTTGGCTCATTTCAGCTCCACTAGGCTCCATTCATCCCGAATCTGGTCGACTCAACTCGATTCGGCTCATTTTGGCCATATTTGGTCCTATTCAGCGTTATTCGGCTCTATTCAACTCTTTTCTACTCTCTGCATCTGTGTTCGAATCCATTTGACTCCATTCCACACCATTCTATTCCGTTCTACACTACTGTATTCTACAAAACCCTCCCCCACCCTACCCTATCCTAATCTAGTCTGCTCTTTTCTAGTCTCCTTTTCTATTTTCTCAATTCCATCCTATGCTACTCTACCATACCCTGCACTAAGCTAACGTACCCTGACCTATGCTGTTCTATTCTATTTCCTTCTATTTTCTCTGTTCCACCGTATGCTTCCCTACCCTATGCTACCCCACCGTACCATACTCTACTACTTAGGGTTACTCAATAAGGGTCCTAATTAAGGGGAGTAGTTCGGGCAAGGGTACTCCTTAAGGCAAGTGTACTAGTTCAGGCTACTAGTTAAGGCCAGGGTACTAGTTAAGGCCAGGCTACTAGTTAAGGCATGGGTACTTGTTGAGGGTACTGGTTAAGGCAAGGGTACCAGTTCAGGTTACTTGTTAAGGACGTACTACTAGTGAAGGCAAGGGTACTAGTGAAGACTACTGGTTAAGGCAAGGGTACTAGATTAGGCTAAGAGTTCAGGCAAGGGTACTCGTTCAGCTTACTGACTTAGGGTACTCTTCAAGACTAGTTGTCTAGGCTACTGCTCTATGCCACTAGTCTAGCTGACTAGTCCAGCTTACTAGTCTAGGCTTCTACTCTAGCCTTCTCTTGTCTACTCTAATGTAGTCTACTTGCATCTACCCTAGTCTTCCTATCATAAACTACCCTACCCTAACCTATTCTAATCGATTCCATTTGATTCGATTCAAAGCATTTCGATGCGACCGGACACCATCACGCTTGAGTCGGCTCGATTCCGCAACATCAGCTCGATTCAGCTCGATTTGGCTCGAATCGCTTCAATTCAGCTCGTTTCCACTCGGTTCAGCCTTATTCGGCCCTATTTGGCTCGATTCGACTCTTTTCTACTCTATTTGTCTCTGTTCGACTCCATTTGACTCCACTCTTCTCCATTCTACGCTATTCTACTCTATTCTGTTCTACTCTACCCTACGATACTCCAATCTATTCGATTGGATGCGATTCGAAGCAATTTGGTGTGATTCATCTCGTTTTGTTTCCATTTGACTCGATTCGGCCAGAATTGGCTCTATTCAGCTATATCCTGCACTCTTTGACTCTATTGGACTCAATTCTACTCTGCTCTACTCTTGTCTGCTTTACTCTCTCTACTCTACCCTACTGTACTATATTCTATTCTGTACTATTCTGTTCTATTCTACCCACCCGCCCCTCCCCTACCCTTCCCTAATCTATTTGATTAGATTCGATGTGACGTATTTCCACGCGATTTGACGCGATTAGGCTTGAATCAGCTCGATTCAGTTCGAATCGGCTCTACTCGGCTCGACTTGGCTCCATTTCACTCCATTCGGCTCGATTAGGCTCGAATTCCATCGATTCTGCTGGATTCTGCTCAATTAGGCCTTATTTGGGCCTATTCGGCCCTATTCTGCTCTATTAGACTCTTTTGTACTCTATTCATATCTATCCGTCTCTATTGGACTCCGTTCAACTCCATTCCTCACTATTTTCCTCTCTTCTATTCTACCCTTCCCTACCCTAATCTCTTCTAATCGATTCGATTTGATTTGACGCAATTCGAAGCAACCGGACGTGATTCGTCTCGTTTTGTCTCCACTCGGCTCAATTCGGCTATGTTCTCTCTCTTTGACTCTATTCTATTCTGTTGTATTCTTTCTGTTCTGTTCTATTCTCTCCTATTCTGTTGTACTCTATTCTATTCTACCCTACCCGACCCAACGGCACCCCACCCGAACCTACCCTACTTTAATCTATTGGATTCAATTCGATTCCGTGCAAAGCGATTTGATAGGACTTGACTGGATTCGGCAAGATCTGAAGGGATTTGATGAGATTCCATGCGACTCGACGTGATTCAGTAGGATTCTCTGAGGTTTGACGCAATTCGAAGTTATTCGACGTGATTCGATGGGATTCGACACGATATGAAGCGATTTGACCTTGTTTGATTCAAAACGATGTGACTCGACTCGATTCGACCTGATTCGATTCGACGCTGTTCGGTGACAGTCAGTGCGATTCTGCTTGATTCCGCTCGATTAGGTGTGATTCGGCAGTATACAGCTCTTTTCGGCTGTATTCAGCTCCATTCGTCTCTATTCAGCTTATTCGGCTCTATTCGACTGTATTCGACTCTACTCTTTTCCACTCGATTCTACTCGATTCTATTCCTTCTATTCTGTTCTAATCTCTTCTATTCCACTCTACTCTGTTCTATTCTCCCCTCCCCTCCCCTCCCCTTCTCTAATCTATACGTCTCGATTGGATTTGACGCGTTGAACGCGATTCGAGGCGATGAAGCTTGAATCGGCTCGATTCGGCTCGATTTGGCTCTATTCGGCTCAGTTAGGCTCCATTCAGCTTGTTTTGGCTTGAATCGCTTCGAATCTGCTCGATTTGGCCTTCTTCGGCCCTATTCTGCTCTATTCGACTCTTTTCTACTCTATTCGTTTCTACTTGACTCCATTCTACTCCATTCTATTCATTCCACACTATTCTACTTTATTCTGCTCTACCCTACCCAACACCACTCTAATTTACTCTACTTGCTTCTACACGATTCCTCTCATTTTGTCTGCATTTGGCTCTATTCAGCTCTATTCTACTCTTCTCTACTCTATTGTATTGTTTCTACTCTGTTCTGTACTATTCTACTCTATTCTACCCTACCCTATGCTACCCAACTCTAAGGTATTGTAATCCACTTGATTGGATTTGATTCAACCCATTTCAACGCGATTCGGCTCAATTTGGCTCTGTTCAAATCTATTCTACTCTACTCTATTCCCCTCTACTCCACTCTAGCCTACTCTTTTCTGTATTCGTTCTGTGTCGTTCGGTTCTATTTTGTTGTGTTCTGTTCTGTTTTATTCTATTCTACTCTATTCTACCCTACTCTAGCCTACCCGAACCTCCCCTAGTCTAGTCTATTCAATTGAATTCGAGAAATTTTGACGCGACTAGGGACCGAATCAGTGTGATTCATGTCCATTCGGCTCCATTTGTCTCGAATAGTGTCGATTCAGCTCGATTAGGCTCGATTTGGCTCCATTAGGCTCGATTCACTGGATTCGGCTCGATTTCGCTCAATTCAGCTCGATTTGGCCCTCTTTGGCCCTATTCGGCTCTATTCAGCTCTTTTCTACTCTACTCGATTCCATTGCACACCATTCTACTCCATTCTACGCTCTTCTACTATACCCTACTGTAATTGATTCGATGGGATTCGACGCCATTCGACGCGATTTGTCTCGTTTCGTCTCCATTCAGCTTGATTCGACTCTGTTCTACTCTACTCTATTCTACTCTACACTATTCTGCTCTGCTCTACCCTTTTCTACTCTATTCTATTGTATCCTTTCCATTCTCTTCTACTGTGTTCAAGTCTACTCTATTCCATCCTACCCTAATCTAATCTATTCTACTGGATTCGATTCCACGCATCTCCATGCGATTCGGCTCAAATCGGCTCCTTTCCACTCCATTCATCCCCAATCGGCTCAAATCGGTTCGATTCAGCTCTAATCGGCTCCATTCGGCTCTAGTCAGCTCGAATAGGCTCTGTTCAGCTCTATTCGGCTCTATTAGACTCTACTCAACTCTATTATCTCTTTTCGACTCCACTCGACTCCATGCTACACCATTCTACTCCATCCTAAACTATTCTCTACTGTATTGTATTGTACTCTCCCGTACTGTAGTCTATTCTAATTGATTGGATTGGATTGGATTGGAACTGATCAGATGCAATGCAATTCGACCGGATTCGACGCGATACGGCACGATTCCACGGGATTCGGCGTGATTCGTCTTGGTTTCTATCCATTTAGCTCTTTTGGGCTCTATTTGGCTCTATTCGGCAATGTTCGACTCTACTCTACTCTACTCTTCTATACTCTGCTCTTCTCGACCCTATTCTTTCAGTTCTGTTCTCTTCTGTTCTGTTCTACTGCACTCTATTCTACCCTACCCTACCCTAACTTAGCCTACTGTAATCTGTTCTATGCTATTCGACACACTTGAATGGGATTCGACCTGATTCGGGTCATATCGGCTCGATTCATCTCCTTTCTGCTCCATTAAACTCGATTCGGTTCTATTCGGCTCTTTTCCACTCTATTCGGCTCTTTTTGGCAGTATTCGACTCTATTTGACTCTAGTCGACTCGATTCTTTCTGTTCTGTTCTATTCTACTCTATTCTATTCTTCTCTACCCTACCCTAACCCTACCTTCCCCACACTAATCTATTTGATTCGATTCGACACATTTCAAACGACTCGACATGATTCATCTCGATTCACCTTGAATTTGGTCAATTCGGCTGTATTCAGCTCTGTTTGGCTCTTTTCGGCTCTCTTCAACTCGATTTGACTCTATTCTACTGGACCCGACTCTACTTAATTCTATTCTCTTCTTTCTCTTGTGTTCTGTTGTGTTGTAGTCTAGCCTCTGCTACCGTACCCTTCTCTACTCTAATCTATTCGATTCAACGCATTTCGACGCGATTCCATGTGATTAGGCTTGAATCGGCTCGATTTAGCTTTATTTGGCTTGAATTGGGTCAATTCGTCTCGATCCTGCTCAATTCAGCATAATTAGGCTCCAGTAAACCTTATTCAGCCCTGTTCAGCTCTACTCAACCCTTTCTACTTTATTTGTCTCTATTTGGCTCCATTCAACTCCATTCCACACCACTCTACTCTTTTCTACTCTATTCTATTCTGTTCTACCCTACCCTACTCTAATCTATTCTAATCGATTCGATTCATCACGATTTGTCTCCTTTCCTCTCCATTCGAATCGATTCGGCTTGAATTGGATCTATTCATCTATATTCTGCACTACCCGACTCTGACTATTCCACTCTACTCAACTCTACTCCGTTCTACTCTTGGTATTCTCTTCTGTTCTACTCTATTCTATTCTTCTGTGCCCTTCCCTACTGAATCCCAGTCTAACCTACACTACTCTAATCTATTCAATTTAATTCAATTCCATTCAGTTTGACACCATTCGACCCGATTTGAGACAATTCGACGGGATTCGGTGAGATTCCGCGAGATTTGATGCGTTTTGGTGGGATTTGATGGAATTCGACGAGATCCGATGCAATAGGATGCAATTAAGTGTGTTTTGGCTCGATTTTGCTGGGTTCAGTTTGTCTCTATTTGGCTCATTTCAGCTCCACTAGGCTCCATTCATCCCGAATCTGGTCGACTCAACTCGATTCGGCTCATTTTGGCCATATTTGGTCCTATTCAGCGTTATTCGGCTCTATTCAACTCTTTTCTACTCTCTGCATCTGTGTTCGAATCCATTTGACTCCATTCCACACCATTCTATTCCGTTCTACACTACTGTATTCTACAAAACCCTCCCCCACCCTACCCTATCCTAATCTAGTCTGCTCTTTTCTAGTCTCCTTTTCTATTTTCTCAATTCCATCCTATGCTACTCTACCATACCCTGCACTAAGCTAACGTACCCTGACCTATGCTGTTCTATTCTATTTCCTTCTATTTTCTCTGTTCCACCGTATGCTTCCCTACCCTATGCTACCCCACCGTACCATACTCTACTACTTAGGGTTACTCAATAAGGGTCCTAATTAAGGGGAGTAGTTCGGGCAAGGGTACTCCTTAAGGCAAGTGTACTAGTTCAGGCTACTAGTTAAGGCCAGGGTACTAGTTAAGGCCAGGCTACTAGTTAAGGCATGGGTACTTGTTGAGGGTACTGGTTAAGGCAAGGGTACCAGTTCAGGTTACTTGTTAAGGACGTACTACTAGTGAAGGCAAGGGTACTAGTGAAGACTACTGGTTAAGGCAAGGGTACTAGATTAGGCTAAGAGTTCAGGCAAGGGTACTCGTTCAGCTTACTGACTTAGGGTACTCTTCAAGACTAGTTGTCTAGGCTACTGCTCTATGCCACTAGTCTAGCTGACTAGTCCAGCTTACTAGTCTAGGCTTCTACTCTAGCCTTCTCTTGTCTACTCTAATGTAGTCTACTTGCATCTACCCTAGTCTTCCTATCATAAACTACCCTACCCTAACCTATTCTAATCGATTCCATTTGATTCGATTCAAAGCATTTCGATGCGACCGGACACCATCACGCTTGAGTCGGCTCGATTCCGCAACATCAGCTCGATTCAGCTCGATTTGGCTCGAATCGCTTCAATTCAGCTCGTTTCCACTCGGTTCAGCCTTATTCGGCCCTATTTGGCTCGATTCGACTCTTTTCTACTCTATTTGTCTCTGTTCGACTCCATTTGACTCCACTCTTCTCCATTCTACGCTATTCTACTCTATTCTGTTCTACTCTACCCTACGATACTCCAATCTATTCGATTGGATGCGATTCGAAGCAATTCGGTGTGATTCATCTCGTTTTGTTTCCATTTGACTCGATTCGGCCAGAATTGGCTCTATTCAGCTATATCCTGCACTCTTTGACTCTATTGGACTCAATTCTACTCTGCTCTACTCTTGTCTGCTTTACTCTCTCTACTCTACCCTACTGTACTATATTCTATTCTGTACTATTCTGTTCTATTCTACCCACCCGCCCCTCCCCTACCCTTCCCTAATCTATTTGATTAGATTCGATGTGACGTATTTCCACGCGATTTGACGCGATTAGGCTTGAATCAGCTCGATTCAGTTCGAATCGGCTCTACTCGGCTCGACTTGGCTCCATTTCACTCCATTCGGCTCGATTAGGCTCGAATTCCATCGATTCTGCTGGATTCTGCTCAATTAGGCCTTATTTGGGCCTATTCGGCCCTATTCTGCTCTATTAGACTCTTTTGTACTCTATTCATATCTATCCGTCTCTATTGGACTCCGTTCAACTCCATTCCTCACTATTTTCCTCTCTTCTATTCTACCCTTCCCTACCCTAATCTCTTCTAATCGATTCGATTTGATTTGACGCGATTCGAAGCAACCGGACGTGATTCGTCTCGTTTTGTCTCCACTCGGCTCAATTCGGCTATGTTCTCTCTCTTTGACTCTATTCTATTCTGTTGTATTCTTTCTGTTCTGTTCTATTCTCTCCTATTCTGTTGTACTCTATTCTATTCTACCCTACCCGACCCAACGGCACCCCACCCGAACCTACCCTACTTTAATCTATTGGATTCAATTCGATTCCGTGCAAAGCGATTTGATAGGACTTGACTGGATTCGGCAAGATCTGAAGGGATTTGATGAGATTCCATGCGACTCGACGTGATTCAGTAGGATTCTCTGAGGTTTGACGCAATTCGAAGTTATTCGACGTGATTCGATGGGATTCGACACGATATGAAGCGATTTGACCTTGTTTGAGTCAAAACGATGTGACTCGACTCGATTCGACCTGATTCGATTCGACGCTGTTCGGTGACAGTCAGTGCGATTCTGCTTGATTCCGCTCGATTAGGTGTGATTCGGCAGTATACAGCTCTTTTCGGCTGTATTCAGCTCCATTCGTCTCTATTCAGCTTATTCGGCTCTATTCGACTGTATTCGACTCTACTCTTTTCCACTCGATTCTACTCGATTCTATTCCTTCTATTCTGTTCTAATCTCTTCTATTCCACTCTACTCTGTTCTATTCTCCCCTCCCCTCCCCTCCCCTTCTCTAATCTATACGTCTCGATTGGATTTGACGCGTTGAACGCGATTCGAGGCGATGAAGCTTGAATCGGCTCGATTCGGCTCGATTTGGCTCTATTTGGCTCAGTTAGGCTCCATTCAGCTTGTTTTGGCTTGAATCGCTTCGAATCTGCTCGATTTGGCCTTCTTCGGCCCTATTCTGCTCTATTCGACTCTTTTCTACTCTATTCGTTTCTACTTGACTCCATTCTACTCCATTCTATTCATTCCACACTATTCTACTTTATTCTGCTCTACCCTACCCAACACCACTCTAATTTACTCTACTTGCTTCTACACGATTCCTCTCATTTTGTCTGCATTTGGCTCTATTCAGCTCTATTCTACTCTTCTCTACTCTATTGTATTGTTTCTACTCTGTTCTGTACTATTCTACTCTATTCTACCCTACCCTATGCTACCCAACTCTAAGGTATTGTAATCCACTTGATTGGATTTGATTCAACCCATTTCAACGCGATTCGGCTCAATTTGGCTCTGTTCAAATCTATTCTACTCTACTCTATTCCCCTCTACTCCACTCTAGCCTACTCTTTTCTGTATTCGTTCTGTGTCGTTCGGTTCTATTTTGTTGTGTTCTGTTCTGTTTTATTCTATTCTACTCTATTCTACCCTACTCTAGCCTACCCGAACCTCCCCTAGTCTAGTCTATTCAATTGAATTCGAGAAATTTTGACGCGACTAGGGACCGAATCAGTGTGATTCATGTCCATTCGGCTCCATTTGTCTCGAATAGTGTCGATTCAGCTCGATTAGGCTCGATTTGGCTCCATTAGGCTCGATTCACTGGATTCGGCTCGATTTCGCTCAATTCAGCTCGATTTGGCCCTCTTTGGCCCTATTCGGCTCTATTCAGCTCTTTTCTACTCTACTCGATTCCATTGCACACCATTCTACTCCATTCTACGCTCTTCTACTATACCCTACTGTAATTGATTCGATGGGATTCGACGCCATTCGACGCGATTTGTCTCGTTTCGTCTCCATTCAGCTTGATTCGACTCTGTTCTACTCTACTCTATTCTACTCTACACTATTCTGCTCTGCTCTACCCTTTTCTACTCTATTCTATTGTATCCTTTCCATTCTCTTCTACTGTGTTCAAGTCTACTCTATTCCATCCTACCCTAATCTAATCTATTCTACTGGATTCGATTCCACGCATCTCCATGCGATTCGGCTCAAATCGGCTCCTTTCCACTCCATTCATCCCCAATCGGCTCAAATCGGTTCGATTCAGCTCTAATCGGCTCCATTCGGCTCTAGTCAGCTCGAATAGGCTCTGTTCAGCTCTATTCGGCTCTATTAGACTCTACTCAACTCTATTATCTCTTTTCGACTCCACTCGACTCCATGCTACACCATTCTACTCCATCCTAAACTATTCTCTACTGTATTGTATTGTACTCTCCCGTACTGTAGTCTATTCTAATTGATTGGATTGGATTGGATTGGAACTGATCAGATGCAATGCAATTCGACCGGATTCGACGCGATACGGCACGATTCCACGGGATTCGGCGTGATTCGTCTTGGTTTCTATCCATTTAGCTCTTTTGGGCTCTATTTGGCTCTATTCGGCAATGTTCGACTCTACTCTACTCTACTCTTCTATACTCTGCTCTTCTCGACCCTATTCTTTCAGTTCTGTTCTCTTCTGTTCTGTTCTACTGCACTCTATTCTACCCTACCCTACCCTAACTTAGCCTACTGTAATCTGTTCTATGCTATTCGACACACTTGAATGGGATTCGACCTGATTCGGGTCATATCGGCTCGATTCATCTCCTTTCTGCTCCATTAAACCCGATTCGGTTCTATTCGGCTCTTTTCCACTCTATTCGGCTCTTTTTGGCAGTATTCGACTCTATTTGACTCTAGTCGACTCGATTCTTTCTGTTCTGTTCTATTCTACTCTATTCTATTCTTCTCTACCCTACCCTAACCCTACCTTCCCCACACTAATCTATTTGATTCGATTCGACACATTTCAAACGACTCGACATGATTCATCTCGATTCACCTTGAATTTGGTCAATTCGGCTGTATTCAGCTCTGTTTGGCTCTTTTCGGCTCTCTTCAACTCGATTTGACTCTATTCTACTGGACCCGACTCTACTTAATTCTATTCTCTTCTTTCTCTTGTGTTCTGTTGTGTTGTAGTCTAGCCTCTGCTACCGTACCCTTCTCTACTCTAATCTATTCGATTCAACGCATTTCGACGCGATTCCATGTGATTAGGCTTGAATCGGCTCGATTTAGCTTTATTTGGCTTGAATTGGGTCAATTCGTCTCGATCCTGCTCAATTCAGCATAATTAGGCTCCAGTAAACCTTATTCAGCCCTGTTCAGCTCTACTCAACCCTTTCTACTTTATTTGTCTCTATTTGGCTCCATTCAACTCCATTCCACACCACTCTACTCTTTTCTACTCTATTCTATTCTGTTCTACCCTACCCTACTCTAATCTATTCTAATCGATTCGATTCATCACGATTTGTCTCCTTTCCTCTCCATTCGAATCGATTCGGCTTGAATTGGATCTATTCATCTATATTCTGCACTACCCGACTCTGACTATTCCACTCTACTCAACTCTACTCCGTTCTACTCTTGGTATTCTCTTCTGTTCTACTCTATTCTATTCTTCTGTGCCCTTCCCTACTGAATCCCAGTCTAACCTACACTACTCTAATCTATTCAATTTAATTCAATTCCATTCAGTTTGACACCATTCGACCCGATTTGAGACAATTCGACGGGATTCGGTGAGATTCCGCGAGATTTGATGCGTTTTGGTGGGATTTGATGGAATTCGACGAGATCCGATGCAATAGGATGCAATTAAGTGTGTTTTGGCTCGATTTTGCTGGGTTCAGTTTGTCTCTATTTGGCTCATTTCAGCTCCACTAGGCTCCATTCATCCCGAATCTGGTCGACTCAACTCGATTCGGCTCATTTTGGCCATATTTGGTCCTATTCAGCGTTATTCGGCTCTATTCAACTCTTTTCTACTCTCTGCATCTGTGTTCGAATCCATTTGACTCCATTCCACACCATTCTATTCCGTTCTACACTACTGTATTCTACAAAACCCTCCCCCACCCTACCCTATCCTAATCTAGTCTGCTCTTTTCTAGTCTCCTTTTCTATTTTCTCAATTCCATCCTATGCTACTCTACCATACCCTGCACTAAGCTAACGTACCCTGACCTATGCTGTTCTATTCTATTTCCTTCTATTTTCTCTGTTCCACCGTATGCTTCCCTACCCTATGCTACCCCACCGTACCATACTCTACTACTTAGGGTTACTCAATAAGGGTCCTAATTAAGGGGAGTAGTTCGGGCAAGGGTACTCCTTAAGGCAAGTGTACTAGTTCAGGCTACTAGTTAAGGCCAGGGTACTAGTTAAGGCCAGGCTACTAGTTAAGGCATGGGTACTTGTTGAGGGTACTGGTTAAGGCAAGGGTACCAGTTCAGGTTACTTGTTAAGGACGTACTACTAGTGAAGGCAAGGGTACTAGTGAAGACTACTGGTTAAGGCAAGGGTACTAGATTAGGCTAAGAGTTCAGGCAAGGGTACTCGTTCAGCTTACTGACTTAGGGTACTCTTCAAGACTAGTTGTCTAGGCTACTGCTCTATGCCACTAGTCTAGCTGACTAGTCCAGCTTACTAGTCTAGGCTTCTACTCTAGCCTTCTCTTGTCTACTCTAATGTAGTCTACTTGCATCTACCCTAGTCTTCCTATCATAAACTACCCTACCCTAACCTATTCTAATCGATTCCATTTGATTCGATTCAAAGCATTTCGATGCGACCGGACACCATCACGCTTGAGTCGGCTCGATTCCGCAACATCAGCTCGATTCAGCTCGATTTGGCTCGAATCGCTTCAATTCAGCTCGTTTCCACTCGGTTCAGCCTTATTCGGCCCTATTTGGCTCGATTCGACTCTTTTCTACTCTATTTGTCTCTGTTCGACTCCATTTGACTCCACTCTTCTCCATTCTACGCTATTCTACTCTATTCTGTTCTACTCTACCCTACGATACTCCAATCTATTCGATTGGATGCGATTCGAAGCAATTCGGTGTGATTCATCTCGTTTTGTTTCCATTTGACTCGATTCGGCCAGAATTGGCTCTATTCAGCTATATCCTGCACTCTTTGACTCTATTGGACTCAATTCTACTCTGCTCTACTCTTGTCTGCTTTACTCTCTCTACTCTACCCTACTGTACTATATTCTATTCTGTACTATTCTGTTCTATTCTACCCACCCGCCCCTCCCCTACCCTTCCCTAATCTATTTGATTAGATTCGATGTGACGTATTTCCACGCGATTTGACGCGATTAGGCTTGAATCAGCTCGATTCAGTTCGAATCGGCTCTACTCGGCTCGACTTGGCTCCATTTCACTCCATTCGGCTCGATTAGGCTCGAATTCCATCGATTCTGCTGGATTCTGCTCAATTAGGCCTTATTTGGGCCTATTCGGCCCTATTCTGCTCTATTAGACTCTTTTGTACTCTATTCATATCTATCCGTCTCTATTGGACTCCGTTCAACTCCATTCCTCACTATTTTCCTCTCTTCTATTCTACCCTTCCCTACCCTAATCTCTTCTAATCGATTCGATTTGATTTGACGCGATTCGAAGCAACCGGACGTGATTCGTCTCGTTTTGTCTCCACTCGGCTCAATTCGGCTATGTTCTCTCTCTTTGACTCTATTCTATTCTGTTGTATTCTTTCTGTTCTGTTCTATTCTCTCCTATTCTGTTGTACTCTATTCTATTCTACCCTACCCGACCCAACGGCACCCCACCCGAACCTACCCTACTTTAATCTATTGGATTCAATTCGATTCCGTGCAAAGCGATTTGATAGGACTTGACTGGATTCGGCAAGATCTGAAGGGATTTGATGAGATTCCATGCGACTCGACGTGATTCAGTAGGATTCTCTGAGGTTTGACGCAATTCGAAGTTATTCGACGTGATTCGATGGGATTCGACACGATATGAAGCGATTTGACCTTGTTTGATTCAAAACGATGTGACTCGACTCGATTCGACCTGATTCGATTCGACGCTGTTCGGTGACAGTCAGTGCGATTCTGCTTGATTCCGCTCGATTAGGTGTGATTCGGCAGTATACAGCTCTTTTCGGCTGTATTCAGCTCCATTCGTCTCTATTCAGCTTATTCGGCTCTATTCGACTGTATTCGACTCTACTCTTTTCCACTCGATTCTACTCGATTCTATTCCTTCTATTCTGTTCTAATCTCTTCTATTCCACTCTACTCTGTTCTATTCTCCCCTCCCCTCCCCTCCCCTTCTCTAATCTATACGTCTGGATTGGATTTGACGCGTTGAACGCGATTCGAGGCGATGAAGCTTGAATCGGCTCGATTCGGCTCGATTTGGCTCTATTCGGCTCAGTTAGGCTCCATTCAGCTTGTTTTGGCTTGAATCGCTTCGAATCTGCTCGATTTGGCCTTCTTCGGCCCTATTCTGCTCTATTCGACTCTTTTCTACTCTATTCGTTTCTACTTGACTCCATTCTACTCCATTCTATTCATTCCACACTATTCTACTTTATTCTGCTCTACCCTACCCAACACCACTCTAATTTACTCTACTTGCTTCTACACGATTCCTCTCATTTTGTCTGCATTTGGCTCTATTCAGCTCTATTCTACTCTTCTCTACTCTATTGTATTGTTTCTACTCTGTTCTGTACTATTCTACTCTATTCTACCCTACCCTATGCTACCCAACTCTAAGGTATTGTAATCCACTTGATTGGATTTGATTCAACCCATTTCAACGCGATTCGGCTCAATTTGGCTCTGTTCAAATCTATTCTACTCTACTCTATTCCCCTCTACTCCACTCTAGCCTACTCTTTTCTGTATTCGTTCTGTGTCGTTCGGTTCTATTTTGTTGTGTTCTGTTCTGTTTTATTCTATTCTACTCTATTCTACCCTACTCTAGCCTACCCGAACCTCCCCTAGTCTAGTCTATTCAATTGAATTCGAGAAATTTTGACGCGACTAGGGACCGAATCAGTGTGATTCATGTCCATTCGGCTCCATTTGTCTCGAATAGTGTCGATTCAGCTCGATTAGGCTCGATTTGGCTCCATTAGGCTCGATTCACTGGATTCGGCTCGATTTCGCTCAATTCAGCTCGATTTGGCCCTCTTTGGCCCTCTTCGGCTCTCTTCAGCTCTTTTCTACTCTACTCGATTCCATTGCACACCATTCTACTCCATTCTACGCTCTTCTACTATACCCTACTGTAATTGATTCGATGGGATTCGACGCCATTCGACGCGATTTGTCTCGTTTCGTCTCCATTCAGCTTGATTCGACTCTGTTCTACTCTACTCTATTCTACTCTACACTATTCTGCTCTGCTCTACCCTTTTCTACTCTATTCTATTGTATCCTTTCCATTCTCTTCTACTGTGTTCAAGTCTACTCTATTCCATCCTACCCTAATCTAATCTATTCTACTGGATTCGATTCCACACATCTCGATGCGATTCGGCTCAAATCGGCTCCTTTCCACTCCATTCATCCCCAATCGGCTCAAATCGGTTCGATTCAGCTCTAATCGGCTCCATTCGGCTCTAGTCAGCTCGAATAGGCTCTGTTCAGCTCTATTCGGCTCTATTAGACTCTACTCAACTCTATTATCTCTTTTCGACTCCACTCGACTCCATGCTACACCATTCTACTCCATCCTAAACTATTCTCTACTGTATTGTATTGTACTCTCCCGTACTGTAGTCTATTCTAATTGATTGGATTGGATTGGATTGGAATTGATCAGATTCAATGCAATTCGACCGGATTCGACGCGATACGGCACGATTCCACGGGATTCGGCGTGATTCGTCTTGGTTTCTATCCATTTAGCTCTTTTGGGCTCTATTTGGCTCTATTCGGCAATGTTCGACTCTACTCTACTCTTCTATACTCTGCTCTTCTCGACCCTATTCTTTCAGTTCTGTTCTCTTCTGTTCTGTTCTACTGCACTCTATTCTACCCTACCCTACCCTAACTTAGCCTACTGTAATCTGTTCTATGCTATTCGACACACTTGAATGGGATTCGACCTGATTCGGGTCATATCGGCTCGATTCATCTCCTTTCTGCTCCTTTAAACTCGATTCGGTTCTATTCGGCTCTTTTCCACTCTATTCGGCTCTTTTTGGCAGTATTCGACTCTATTTGACTCTAGTCGACTCGATTCTTTCTGTTCTGTTCTATTCTACTCTATTCTATTCTTCTCTACCCTACCCTAACCCTACCTTCCCCACACTAATCTATTTGATTCGATTCGACACATTTCAAACGACTCGACATGATTCATCTCGATTCACCTTGAATTTGGTCAATTCGGCTGTATTCAGCTCTGTTTGGCTCTTTTCGGCTCTCTTCAACTCGATTTGACTCTATTCTACTGGACCCGACTCTACTTAATTCTATTCTCTTCTTTCTCTTGTGTTCTGTTGTGTTGTAGTCTAGCCTCTGCTACCGTACCCTTCTCTACTCTAATCTATTCGATTCAACGCATTTCGACGCGATTCCATGTGATTAGGCTTGAATCGGCTCGATTTAGCTTTATTTGGCTTGAATTGGGTCAATTCGTCTCGATCCTGCTCAATTCAGCATAATTAGGCTCCAGTGAACCTTATTCAGCCCTGTTCAGCTCTACTCAACCCTTTCTACTTTATTTGTCTCTATTTGGCTCCATTCAACTCCATTCCACACCACTCTACTCTTTTCTACTCTATTCTATTCTGTTCTACCCTACCCTACTCTAATCTATTCTAATCGATTCGATTCATCACGATTTGTCTCCTTTCCTCTCCATTCGAATCGATTCGGCTTGAATTGGATCTATTCATCTATATTCTGCACTACCCGACTCTGACTATTCCACTCTACTCAACTCTACTCCGTTCTACTCTTGGTATTCTCTTCTGTTCTACTCTATTCTATTCTTCTGTGCCCTTCCCTACTGAATCCCAGTCTAACCTACACTACTCTAATCTATTCAATTTAATTCGATTCCATTCAGTTTGACACCATTCGACCCGATTTGAGACAATTCGACGGGATTCGGTGAGATTCCGCGAGATTTGATGCGTTTTGGTGGGATTTGATGGAATTCGACGAGATCCGATGCAATAGGATGCAATTAAGTGTGTTTTGGCTCGATTTTGCTGGGTTCAGTTTGTCTCTATTTGGCTCATTTCAGCTCCACTAGGCTCCATTCATCCCGAATCTGGTCGACTCGACTCGATTCGGCTCATTTTGGCCATATTTGGTCCTATTCAGCGTTATTCGGCTCTATTCAACTCTTTTCTACTCTCTGCATCTGTGTTCGAATCCATTTGACTCCATTCCACACCATTCTATTCCGTTCTACACTACTGTATTCTACAAAACCCTCCCCCACCCTAGCCTATCCTAATCTAGTCTGCTCTTTTCTAGTCTCCTTTTCTATTTTCTCGATTCCATCCTATGCTACTCTACCATACCCTGCACTAAGCTAACGTACCCTGACCTATGCTGTTCTATTCTATTTCCTTCTATTTTCTCTGTTCCACCGTATGCTTCCCTACCCTATGCTACCCCACCGTACCATACTCTACTACTTAGGGTTACTCAATAAGGGTCCTAATTAAGGGGAGTAGTTCGGGCAAGGGTACTCCTTAAGGCAAGTGTACTAGTTCAGGCTACTAGTTAAGGCCAGGGTACTAGTTAAGGCCAGGCTACTAGTTAAGGCATGGGTACTTGTTGAGGGTACTGGTTAAGGCAAGGGTACCAGTTCAGGCTACTTGTTAAGGACGTACTACTAGTGAAGGCAAGGGTACTAGTGAAGACTACTGGTTAAGGCAAGGGTACTTGTTAGGACTACTAGTTAAGGCAAGGGTACTAGATTAGGCTAAGAGTTCAGGCAAGGGTACTCGTTCAGATTACTGACTTAGGGTACTCTTCAAGACTAGTTGTCTAGGCTACTGCTCTATGCCACTAGTCTAGCTGACTAGTCCAGCTTACTAGTCTAGGCTTCTACTCTAGCCTTCTCTTGTCTACTCTAATGTAGTCTACTTGCATCTACCCTAGTCTTCCTATCATAAACTACCCTACCCTAACCTATTCTAATCGATTTCATTTGATTCGATTCAAAGCATTTCGATGCGACCGGACACCATCACGCTTGAGTCGGCTCGATTCCGCAACATCAGCTCGATTCAGCTCGATTTGGCTCGAATCGCTTCAATTCAGCTCGTTTCCACTCGGTTCAGCCTTATTCGGCCCTATTTGGCTCGATTCGACTCTTTTCTACTCTATTTGTCTCTGTTCGACTCCATTTGACTCCACTCTTCTCCATTCTACGCTATTCTACTCTATTCTGTTCTACTCTACCCTACGATACTCCAATCTATTCGATTGGATGCGATTCGAAGCAATTCGGTGTGATTCATCTCGTTTTGTTTCCATTTGACTCGATTCGGCCAGAATTGGCTCTATTCAGCTATATCCTGCACTCTTTGACTCTATTGGACTCAATTCTACTCTGCTCTACTCTTGTCTGCTTTACTCTCTCTACTCTACCCTACTGTACTATATTCTATTCTGTACTATTCTGTTCTATTCTACCCACCCGCCCCTCCCCTACCCTTCCCTAATCTATTTGATTAGATTCGATGTGACGTATTTCCACGCGATTTGACGCGATTAGGCTTGAATCAGCTCGATTCAGTTCGAATCGGCTCTACTCGGCTCGACTTGGCTCCATTTCACTCCATTCGGCTCGATTAGGCTCGAATTCCATCGATTCTGCTGGATTCTGCTCAATTAGGCCTTATTTGGGCCTATTCGGCCCTATTCTGCTCTATTAGACTCTTTTGTACTCTATTCATATCTATCCGTCTCTATTGGACTCCGTTCAACTCCATTCCTCACTATTTTCCTCTCTTCTATTCTACCCTTCCCTACCCTAATCTCTTCTAATCGATTCGATTTGATTTGACGCGATTCGAAGCAACCGGACGTGATTCGTCTCGTTTTGTCTCCACTCGGCTCAATTCGGCTATGTTCTCTCTCTTTGACTCTATTCTATTCTGTTGTATTCTTTCTGTTCTGTTCTATTCGCTCCTATTCTGTTGTACTCTATTCTCTTCTACCCTACCCGACCCAACGGCACCCCACCCGAACCTACCCTACTTTAATCTATTGGATTCAATTCGATTCCGTGCAAAGCGATTTGATAGGACTTGACTGGATTCGGCAAGATCTGAAGGGATTTGATGAGATTCCATGCGACTCGACGTGATTCAGTAGGATTCTCTGAGGTTTGACGCAATTCGAAGTTATTCGACGTGATTCGATGGGATTCGACACGATATGAAGCGATTTGACCTTGTTTGAGTCAAAACGATGTGACTCGACTCGATTCGACCTGATTCGATTCGACGCTGTTCGGTGACAGTCAGTGCGATTCTGCTTGATTCCGCTCGATTAGGTGTGATTCGGCAGTATACAGCTCTTTTCGGCTGTATTCAGCTCCATTCGTCTCTATTCAGCTTATTCGGCTCTATTCGACTGTATTCGACTCTACTCTTTTCCACTCGATTCTACTCGATTCTATTCCTTCTATTCTGTTCTAATCTCTTCTATTCCACTCTACTCTGTTCTATTCTCCCCTCCCCTCCCCTCCCCTTCTCTAATCTATACGTCTGGATTGGATTTGACGCGTTGAACGCGATTCGAGGCGATGAAGCTTGAATCGGCTCGATTCGGCTCGATTTGGCTCTATTCGGCTCAGTTAGGCTCCATTCAGCTTGTTTTGGCTTGAATCGCTTCGAATCTGCTCGATTTGGCCTTCTTCGGCCCTATTCTGCTCTATTCGACTCTTTTCTACTCTATTCGTTTCTACTTGACTCCATTCTATTCATTCCACACTATTCTACTTTATTCTGCTCTACCCTACCCAACACCACTCTAATTTACTCTACTTGCTTCTACACGATTCCTCTCATTTTGTCTGCATTTGGCTCTATTCAGCTCTATTCTACTCTTCTCTACTCTATTGTATTGTTTCTACTCTGTTCTGTACTATTCTACTCTATTCTACCCTACCCTATGCTACCCAACTCTAAGGTATTGTAATCCACTTGATTGGATTTGATTCAACCCATTTCAACGCGATTCGGCTCAATTTGGCTCTGTTCAAATCTATTCTACTCTACTCTATTCCCCTCTACTCCACTCTAGCCTACTCTTTTCTGTATTCGTTCTGTGTCGTTCGGTTCTATTTTGTTGTGTTCTGTTCTGTTTTATTCTATTCTACTCTATTCTACCCTACTCTAGCCTATCCGAACCTCCCCTAGTCTAGTCTATTCAATTGAATTCGAGAAATTTTGACGCGACTAGGGACCGAATCAGTGTGATTCATGTCCATTCGGCTCCATTTGTCTCGAATAGTGTCGATTCAGCTCGATTAGGCTCGATTTGGCTCCATTAGGCTCGATTCACTGGATTCGGCTCGATTTCGCTCAATTCAGCTCGATTTGGCCCTCTTTGGCCCTATTCGGCTCTATTCAGCTCTTTTCTACTCTACTCGATTCCATTGCACACCATTCTACTCCATTCTACGCTCTTCTACTATACCCTACTGTAATTGATTCGATGGGATTCGACGCCATTCGACGCGATTTTCTCTTTTCGTCTCCATGCGGCTTGATTCGACTCTGTTCTACTCTACTCTATTCTACTCTACACTATTCTGCTCTGCTCTACCCTTTTCTACTCTATTCTATTGTATCCTTTCCATTCTCTTCTACTGTGTTCAAGTCTACTCTCTTCCATCCTACCCTAATCTAATCTATTCTACTGGATTCGATTCCACGCATCTCCATGCGATTCGGCTCAAATCGGCTCCTTTCCACTCCATTCATCCCCAATCGGCTCAAATCGGTTCGATTCAGCTCTAATCGGCTCCATTCGGCTCTAGTCAGCTCGAATAGGCTCTGTTCAGCTCTATTTGGCTCTATTAGACTCTACTCAACTCTATTATCTCTTTTCGACTCCACTCGACTCCATGCTACACCATTCTACTCCATCCTAAACTATTCTCTACTGTATTGTATTGTACTCTCCCGTACTGTAGTCTATTCTAATTGATTGGATTGGATTGGATTGGAATTGATCAGATTCAATGCAATTCGACGGGATTCGCGCGATACGGCACGATTCCACGGGATTTGGCGTGATTCGTCTTGGTTTCTATCCATTTAGCTCTTTTGGGCTCTATTTGGCTCTATTCGGCAATGTCCGACTCTACTCTACTCTACTCTTCTATACTCTGCTCTTCTCGACCCTATTCTTTCAGTTCTGTTCTCTTCTGTTCTGTTCTACTGCACTCTATTCTACCCTACCCTACCCTAACTTAGCCTACTGTAATCTGTTCTATGCTATTCGACACACTTGAATGGGATTCGACCTGATTCGGGTCATATCGGCTCGATTCATCTCCTTTCTGCTCCATTAAACTCGATTCGGTTCTATTCGGCTCTTTTCCACTCTATTCGGCTCTTTTTGGCAGTATTCGACTCTATTTGACTCTAGTCGACTCGATTCTTTCTGTTCTGTTCTATTCTACTCTATTCTATTCTTCTCTACCCTACCCTAACCCTACCTTCCCCACACTAATCTATTTGATTCGATTCGACACATTTCAAACGACTCGACATGATTCATCTCGATTCACCTTGAATTTGGTCAATTCGGCTGTATTCAGCTCTGTTTGGCTCTTTTCGGCTCTCTTCAACTCGATTTGACTCTATTCTACTGGACCCGACTCTACTTAATTCTATTCTCTTCTTTCTCTTGTGTTCTGTTGTGTTGTAGTCTAGCCTCTGCTACCGTACCCTTCTCTACTCTAATCTATTCGATTCAACGCATTTCGACGCGATTCCATGTGATTAGGCTTGAATCGGCTCGATTTAGCTTTATTTGGCTTGAATTGGGTCAATTCGTCTCGATCCTGCTCAATTCAGCATAATTAGGCTCCAGTGAACCTTATTCAGCCCTGTTCAGCTCTACTCAACCCTTTCTACTTTATTTGTCTCTATTTGGCTCCATTCAACTCCATTCCACACCACTCTACTCTTTTCTACTCTATTCTATTCTGTTCTACCCTACCCTACTCTAATCTATTCTAATCGATTCGATTCATCACGATTTGTCTCCTTTCCTCTCCATTCGAATCGATTCGGCTTGAATTGGATCTATTCATCTATATTCTGCACTACCCGACTCTGACTATTCCACTCTACTCAACTCTACTCCGTTCTACTCTTGGTATTCTCTTCTGTTCTACTCTATTCTATTCTTCTGTGCCCTTCCCTACTGAATCCCAGTCTAACCTACACTACTCTAATCTATTCAATTTAATTCGATTCCATTCAGTTTGACACCATTCGACCCGATTTGAGACAATTCGACGGGATTCGGTGAGATTCCGCGAGATTTGATGCGTTTTGGTGGGATTTGATGGAATTCGACGAGATCCGATGCAATAGGATGCAATTAAGTGTGTTTTGGCTCGATTTTGCTGGGTTCAGTTTGTCTCTATTTGGCTCATTTCAGCTCCACTAGGCTCCATTCATCCCGAATCTGGTCGACTCGACTCGATTCGGCTCATTTTGGCCATATTTGGTCCTATTCAGCGTTATTCGGCTCTGTTCAACTCTTTTCTTCTCTCTTCATCTGTGTTCGAATCCATTTGACTCCATTCCACACCATTCTATTCCGTTCTACACTACTGTATTCTACAAAACCCTCCCCCACCCTAGCCTATCCTAATCTAGTCTGCTCTTTTCTAGTCTCCTTTTCTATTTTCTCGATTCCATCCTATGCTACTCTACCATACCCTGCACTAAGCTAACCTACCCTGACCTATGCTGTTCTATTCTATTTCCTTCTATTTTCTCTGTTCCACCGTATGCTTCCCTACCCTATGCTACCCCACCGTACCATACTCTACTACTTTGGGTTACTCAATAAGGGTCCTAATTAAGGGGAGTAGTTCGGCCAAGGGTACTCCTTAAGGCAAGGGTACTAGTTCAGGCTACTAGTTAAGGCCAGGGTACTAGTTAAGGCCAGGCTACTAGTTAAGGCATGGGTACTTGTTGAGGGTACTGGTTAAGGCAAGGGTACCAGTTCAGGCTACTTGTTAAGGACATACTACTAGTGAAGGCAAGGGTACTAGTGAAGACTACTGGTTAAGGCAAGGGTACTTGTTAGGACTACTAGTTAAGGCAAGGGTACTAGATTAGGCTAAGAGTTCAGGCAAGGGTACTCGTTCAGATTACTGACTTAGGGTACTCTTCAAGACTAGTTGTCTAGGCTACTGCTCTATGCCACTAGTCTAGCTGACTAGTCCAGCTTACTAGTCTAGGCTTCTACTCTAGCCTTCTCTTGTCTACTCTAATGTAGTCTACTTGCATCTACCCTAGTCTTCCTATCATAAACTACCCTACCCTAACCTATTCTAATCGATTCCATTTGATTCGATTCAAAGCATTTCGATGCGACCGGACACCATCACGCTTGAGTCGGCTCGATTCTGCAACATCAGCGCGATTCAGCTCGATTTGGCTCAAATCGCTTCAATTCAGCTCGTTTCCACTCGGTTCAGCCTTATTCGGCCCTGTTTGGCTCGATTCGACTCTTTTGTACTCTATTTGTCTCTGTTCGACTCCATTTGACTCCACTCTTCTCCATTCTACGCTATTCTGTTCTACTCTACCCTACGATACTCTAATCTATTCGATTGGATGCGATTCGAAGCAATTCGGTGTGATTCATCTCGTTTTGTTTCCATTTGACTCGATTCGGCCAGAATTGGCTCTATTCAGCTATATCCTGCACTCTTTGACTCTATTGGACTCAATTCTACTCTGCTCTACTCTTGTCTGCTTTACTCTCTCTACTCTACCCTACTGTACTATATTCTATTCTGTACTATTCTGTTCTATTCTACCCACCCGCCCCTCCCCTACCCTTCCCTAATCTATTTGATTAGATTCGATGTGACGTATTTCCACGCGATTTGACGCGATTAGGCTTGAATCAGCTCGATTCAGTTCGAATCGGCTCTATTCGGCTCGACTTGGCTCCATTTCACTCCATTCGGCTCGATTAGGCTCGAATTCCATCGATTCTGCTGGATTCTGCTCAATTAGGCCTTATTTGGGCCTATTCGGCCCTATTCTGCTCTATTAGACTCTTTTGTACTCTGTTCATATCTATCCGTCTCTATTGGACTCCGTTCAACTCCATTCCTCACTATTTTCCTCTCTTCTATTCTACCCTTCCCTACCCTAATCTCTTCTAATCGATTCGATTTGATTTGACGCGATTCGAAGCAACCGGACGTGATTCGTCTCGTTTTGTCTCCACTCGGCTCAATTCGGCTATGTTCTCTCTCTTTGACTCTATTCTATTCTGTTGTATTCTTTCTGTTCTGTTCTATTCTCTCCTATTCTGTTGTACTCTATTCTATTCTACCCTACCCGACCCAACGGCACCCCACCCGAACCTACCCTACTTTAATCTATTGGATTCAATTCGATTCCGTGCAAAGCGATTTGATAGGACTTGACTGGATTCGGCAAGATCTGAAGGGATTTGATGAGATTCCATGCGACTCGACGTGATTCAGTAGGATTCTCTGAGGTTTGACGCAATTCGAAGTTATTCAACGTGATTCGATGGGATTCGACACGATATGAAGCGATTTGACCTTGTTTGAGTCAAAACGATGTGACTCGACTCGATTCGACCTGATTCGATTCGACGCTGTTCGGTGACAGTCAGTGCGATTCTGCTTGATTCCGCTCGATTAGGTGTGATTCGGCAGTATACAGCTCTTTTCGGCTGTATTCAGCTCCATTCGTCTCTATTCAGCTTATTCGGCTCTATTCGACTGTATTCGACTCTACTCTTTTCCACTCGATTCTACTCGATTCTATTCCTTCTATTCTGTTCTAATCTCTTCTATTCCACTCTACTCTGTTCTATTCTCCCCTCCCCTCCCCTCCCCTTCTCTAATCTATACGTCTGGATTGGATTTGACGCGTTGAACGCGATTCGAGGCGATGAAGCTTGAATCGGCTCGATTCGGCTCGATTTGGCTCTATTCGGCTCAGTTAGGCTCCATTCAGCTTGTTTTGGCTTGAATCGCTTCGAATCTGCTCGATTTGGCCTTCTTCGGCCCTATTCTGCTCTATTCGACTCTTTTCTACTCTATTCGTTTCTACTTGACTCCATTCTACTCCATTCCACACTATTCTACTTTATTCTGCTCTACCCTACCCAACACCACTCTAATTTACTCTACTTGCTTCTACACGATTCCTCTCATTTTGTCTCCATTTGGCTCTATTCAGCTCTATTCTACTCTTCTCTACTCTATTGTATTGTTTCTACTCTGTTCTGTACTATTCTACTCTATTCTACCCTACCCTATGCTACCCAAATCTAAGGTATTGTAATCCACTTGATTGGATTTGATTCAACCCATTTCAACGCGATTCGGCTCAATTTGGCTCTGTTCAAATCTATTCTACTCTACTCTATTCCCCTCTACTCCACTCTAGCCTACTCTTTTCTGTATTCGTTCTGTGTCGTTCTGTTCTATTTTGTTGTGTTCTGTTCTGTTTTATTCTATTCTACCCTATTCTACCCTACTCTAGCCTACCCGAACCTCCCCTACTCTAGTCTATTCAATTGAATTCGAGAAATTTTGACGCGACTAGGGGCCGAATCGGTGTGATTCATGTCCATTCGGCTCCATTTGTCTCGAATAGTGTCGATTCAGCTCGATTAGGCTCGATTTGGCTCCATTAGGCTCGATTCACTGGATTCGGCTCGATTTCGCTCAATTCAGCTCGATTTGGCCCTCTTTGGCCCTCTTCGGCTCTCTTCAGCTCTTTTCTACTCTACTCGATTCCATTGCACACCATTCTACTCCATTCTACGCTCTTCTACTATACCCTACTGTAATTGATTCGATGGGATTCGACGCCATTCGACGCGATTTGTCTCGTTTCGTCTCCATTCAGCTTGATTCGACTCTGTTCTACTCTACTCTATTCTACTCTACACTATTCTGCTCTGCTCTACCCTTTTCTACTCTATTCTATTGTATCCTTTCCATTCTCTTCTACTGTGTTCAAGTCTACTCTATTCCATCCTACCCTAATCTAATCTATTCTACTGGATTCGATTCCACGCATCTCGATGCGATTCGGCTCAAATCGGCTCCTTTCCACTCCATTCATCCCCAATCGGCTCAAATCGGTTCGATTCAGCTCTAATCGGCTCCATTCGGCTCTAGTCAGCTCGAATAGGCTCTATTCAGCTCTATTCGGCTCTATTAGACTCTACTCAACTCTATTATCTCTTTTCGACTCCACTCGACTCCATGCTACACCATTCTACTCCATCTTAAACTATTCTCTACTGTATTGTATTCTACTCTCCCCTACTGTAGTCTATTCTAATTGACTGGATTGGATTGGATTGGAATTGATCAGATTCAATGCAATTCGACGGGATTCGACGCGATACGGCACGATTCCACGGGATTCGGCGTGATTCGTCTTGGTTTCTATCCATTTAGCTCTTTTGGGCTCTATTTGGCTCTATTCGGCAATGTTCGACTCTACTCTACTCTACTCTTCTATACTCTGCTCTTCTCGACCCTATTCTTTCAGTTCTGTTCTCTTCTGTTCTGTTCTACTGCACTCTATTCTACCCTACCCTACCCTAACTTAGCCTACTGTAATCTGTTCTATGCTATTCGACACACTTGAATGGGATTCGACCTGATTCGGGTCATATCGGCTCGATTCATCTCCTTTCTGCTCCATTAAACTCGATTCGGTTCTATTCGGCTCTTTTCCCCTCTATTCGGCTCTTTTTGGCAGTATTCGACTCTATTTGACTCTAGTCTACTCGATTCTTTCTGTTCTGTTCTATTCTACTCTATTCTATTCTTCTCTACCCTACCCTAACCCTACCTTCCCCACACTAATCTATTTGATTCGATTCGACACATTTCAAACGACTCGACATGATTCATCTCGATTCACCTTGAATTTGGTCAATTCGGCTGTATTCAGCTCTGTTTGGCTCTTTTCGGCTCTCTTCAACTCGATTTGACTCTATTCTACTGGACCTGACTCTACTTAATTCTATTCTCTTCTTTCTCTTGTGTTCTGTTGTGTTGTAGTCTAGCCTCTGCTACCGTACCCTTCTCTACTCTAATCTATTCGATTCAACACATTTTGACGCGATTCCATGTGATTAGGCTTGAATCGGCTCGATTTAGCTTTATTTGGCTTGAATTGGGTCAATTCGTCTCGATCCTGCTCAATTCAGCATAATTAGGCTCCAGTGAACCTTATTCAGCCCTGTTCAGCTCTACTCAACTCTTTCTACTTTATTTGTCTCTATTTGGCTCCATTCAACTCCATTCCACACCACTCTACTCTTTTCTACTCTATTCTATTCTGTTCTACCCTACCCTACTCTAATCTATTCTAATCGATTCGATTCATCACGATTTGTCTCCTTTCCTCTCCATTCGAATCGATTCGGCTTGAATTGGATCTATTCATCTATATTCTGCACTACCCGACTCTGACTATTCCACTCTACTCAACTCTACTCCGTTCTACTCTTGGTATTCTCTTCTGTTCTACTCTATTCTATTCTTCTGTGCCCTTCCCTACTGAATCCCAGTCTAACCTACACTACTCTAATCTATTCAATTTAATTCAATTCCATTCAGTTTGACACCATTCGACCCGATTTGAGACAATTCGACGGGATTCGGTGAGATTCCGCGAGATTTGATGCGTTTTGGTGGGATTTGATGGAATTCGACGAGATCCGATGCAATAGGATGCAATTAAGTGTGTTTTGGCTCGATTTTGCTGGGTTCAGTTTGTCTCTATTTGGCTCATTTCAGCTCCACTAGGCTCCATTCATCCCGAATCTGGTCGACTCGACTCGATTCGGCTCATTTTGGCCATATTTGGTCCTATTCAGCGTTATTCGGCTCTATTCAACTCTTTTCTACTCTCTGCATCTGTGTTCGAATCCATTTGACTCCATTCCACACCATTCTATTCCGTTCTACACTACTGTTCTACAAAACCCTCCCCCACCCTAGCCTATCCTAATCTAGTCTGCTCTTTTCTAGTCTCCTTTTCTATTTTCTCGATTCCATCCTATGCTACTCTACCATACCCTGCACTAAGCTAACCTACCCTGACCTATGCTGTTCTATTCTATTTCCTTCTATTTTCTCTGTTCCACCGTATGCTTCCCTACCCTATGCTACCCCACCGTACCATACTCTACTACTTAGGGTTACTCAATAAGGGTCCTAATTAAGGGGAGTAGTTCGGGCAAGGGTACTCCTTAAGGCAAGGGTACTAGTTCAGGCTACTAGTTAAGGCCAGGCTACTAGTTAAGGCCAGGCTACTAGTTAAGGCATGGGTACTTGTTGAGGGTACTGGTTAAGGCAAGGGTACCAGTTCAGGCTACTTGTTAAGGACGTACTACTAGTGAAGGCAAGGGTACTAGTGAAGACTACTGGTTAAGGCAAGGGTACTTGTTAGGACTACTAGTTAAGGCAAGGGTACTAGATTAGGCTAAGAGTTCAGGCAAGGGTACTCGTTCAGATTACTGACTTAGGGTACTCTTCAAGACTAGTTGTCTTGGCTACTGCTCTATGCCACTAGTCTAGCTGACTAGTCCAGCTTACTAGTCTAGGCTTCTACTCTAGCCTTCTCTTGTCTACTCTAATGTAGTCTACTTGCATCTACCCTAGTCTTCCTATCATAAACTACCCTACCCTAACCTATTCTAATTGATTCCATTTGATTCGATTCAAAGCATTTCGATGCGACCGGACACCATCACGCTTGAGTCGGCTCGATTCCGCAACATCAGCTCGATTCAGCTCGATTTGGCTCGAATCGCTTCAATTCAGCTCGTTTCCACTCGGTTCAGCCTTATTCGGCCCTATTTGGCTCGATTCGACTCTTTTCTACTCTATTTGTCTCTGTTCGACTCCATTTGACTCCACTCTTCTCCATTCTATGCTATTCTACTCTATTCTGTTCTACTCTACCCTACGATACTCCAATCTATTCGATTGGATGCGATTCGAAGCAATTTGGTGTGATTCATCTCGTTTTGTTTCCATTTGACTCGATTCGGCCAGAATTGGCTCTATTCAGCTATATCCTGCACTCTTTGACTCTATTGGACTCAATTCTACTCTGCTCTACTCTTGTCTGCTTTACTCTCTCTACTCTACCCTACTGTACTATATTCTATTCTGTACTATTCTGTTCTATTCTACCCACCCGCCCCTCCCCTACCCTTCCCTAATCTATTTGATTAGATTCGATGTGACGTATTTCCACGCGATTTGACGCGATTAGGCTTGAATCAGCTCGATTCAGTTCGAATCGGCTCTACTCGGCTCGACTTGGCTCCATTTCACTCCATTCGGCTCGATTAGGCTCGAATTCCATCGATTCTGCTGGATTCTGCTCAATTAGGCCTTATTTGGGCCTATTCGGCCCTATTCTGCTCTATTAGACTCTTTTGTACTCTATTCATATCTATCCGTCTCTATTGGACTCCGTTCAACTCCATTCCTCACTATTTTCCTCTCTTCTATTCTACCCTTCCCTACCCTAATCTCTTCTAATCGATTCGATTTGATTTGACGCGATTCGAAGCAACCGGACGTGATTCGTCTCGTTTTGTCTCCACTCGGCTCAATTCGGCTATGTTCTCTCTCTTTGACTCTATTCTATTCTGTTGTATTCTTTCTGTTCTGTTCTATTCTCTCCTATTCTGTTGTACTCTATTCTATTCTACCCTACCCGACCCAACGGCACCCCACCCGAACCTACCCTACTTTAATCTATTGGATTCAATTCGATTCCGTGCAAAGCGATTTGATAGGACTTGACTGGATTCGGCAAGATCTGAAGGGATTTGATGAGATTCCATGCGACTCGACGTGATTCAGTAGGATTCTCTGAGGTTTGACGCAATTCGAAGTTATTCGACGTGATTCGATGGGATTCGACACGATATGAAGCGATTTGACCTTGTTTGAGTCAAAACGATGTGACTCGACTCGATTCGACCTGATTCGATTCGACGCTGTTCGGTGACAGTCAGTGCGATTCTGCTTGATTCCGCTCGATTAGGTGTGATTCGGCAGTATACAGCTCTTTTCGGCTGTATTCAGCTCCATTCGTCTCTATTCAGCTTATTCGGCTCTATTCGACTGTATTCGACTCTACTCTTTTCCACTCGATTCTACTCGATTCTATTCCTTCTATTCTGTTCTAATCTCTTCTATTCCACTCTACTCTGTTCTATTCTCCCCTCCCCTCCCCTCCCCTTCTCTAATCTATACGTCTGGATTGGATTTGACGCGTTGAACGCGATTCGAGGCGATGAAGCTTGAATCGGCTCGATTCGGCTCGATTTGGCTCTATTCGGCTCAGTTAGGCTCCATTCAGCTTGTTTTGGCTTGAATCGCTTCGAATCTGCTCGATTTGGCCTTCTTCGGCCCTATTCTGCTCTATTCGACTCTTTTCTACTCTATTCGTTTCTACTTGACTCCATTCTATTCATTCCACACTATTCTACTTTATTCTGCTCTACCCTACCCAACACCACTCTAATTTACTCTACTTGCTTCTACACGATTCCTCTCATTTTGTCTGCATTTGGCTCTATTCAGCTCTATTCTACTCTTCTCTACTCTATTGTATTGTTTCTACTCTGTTCTGTACTATTCTACTCTATTCTACCCTACCCTATGCTACCCAACTCTAAGGTATTGTAATCCACTTGATTGGATTTGATTCAACCCATTTCAACGCGATTCGGCTCAATTTGGCTCTGTTCAAATCTATTCTACTCTACTCTATTCCCCTCTACTCCACTCTAGCCTACTCTTTTCTGTATTCGTTCTGTGTCGTTCGGTTCTATTTTGTTGTGTTCTGTTCTGTTTTATTCTATTCTACTCTATTCTACCCTACTCTAGCCTACCCGAACCTCCCCTAGTCTAGTCTATTCAATTGAATTCGAGAAATTTTGACGCGACTAGGGACCGAATCAGTGTGATTCATGTCCATTCGGCTCCATTTGTCTCGAATAGTGTCGATTCAGCTCGATTAGGCTCGATTTGGCTCCATTAGGCTCGATTCACTGGATTCGGCTCGATTTCGCTCAATTCAGCTCGATTTGGCCCTCTTTGGCCCTATTCGGCTCTATTCAGCTCTTTTCTACTCTACTCGATTCCATTGCACACCATTCTACTCCATTCTACGCTCTTCTACTATACCCTACTGTAATTGATTCGATGGGATTCGACGCCTTTCGACGCGATTTGTCTCGTTTCGTCTCCATTCAGCTTGATTCGACTCTGTTCTACTCTACTCTATTCTACTCTACACTATTCTGCTCTGCGCTACCCTTTTCTACTCTATTCTATTGTATCCTTTCCATTCTCTTCTACTGTGTTCAAGTCTACTCTATTCCATCCTACCCTAATCTAATCTATTCTACTGGATTCGATTCCACACATCTCGATGCGATTCGGCTCAAATCGGCTCCTTTCCACTCCATTCATCCCCAATCGGCTCAAATCGGTTCGATTCAGCTCTAATCGGCTCCATTCGGCTCTAGTCAGCTCGAATAGGCTCTGTTCAGCTCTATTCGGCTCTATTAGACTCTACTCAACTCTATTATCTCTTTTCGACTCCACTCGACTCCATGCTACACCATTCTACTCCATCCTAAACTATTCTCTACTGTATTGTATTGTACTCTCCCGTACTGTAGTCTATTCTAATTGATTGGATTGGATTGGATTGGAATTGATCAGATTCAATGCAATTCGACTGAATTCGACGCGATACGGCACGATTCCACGGGATTCGGCGTGATTCGTCTTGGTTTCTATCCATTTAGCTCTTTTGGGCTCTATTTGGCTCTATTCGGCAATGTTCGACTCTACTCTACTCTACTCTTCTATACTCTGCTCTTCTCGACCCTATTCTTTCAGTTCTGTTCTCTTCTGTTCTGTTCTACTACACTCTATTCTACCCTACCCTACCCTAACTTAGCCTACTGTAATCTGTTCTATGCTATTCGACACACTTGAATGGGATTCGACCTGATTCGGGTCATATCGGCTCGATTCATCTCCTTTCTGCTCCATTAAACTCGAATCGGTTCTATTCGGCTCTTTTCCACTCTATTCGGCTCTTTTTGGCAGTATTCGACTCTATTTGACTCTAGTCTACTCGATTCTTTCTGTTCTGTTCTATTCTACTCTATTCTATTCTTCTCTACCCTACCCTAACCCTACCTTCCCCACACTAATCTATTTGATTCGATTCGACACATTTCAAACGACTCGACATGATTCATCTCGATTCACCTTGAATTTGGTCAATTCGGCTGTATTCAGCTCTGTTTGGCTCTTTTCGGCTCTCTTCAACTCGATTTGACTCTATTCTACTGGACCCGACTCTACTTAATTCTATTCTCTTCTTTCTCTTGTGTTCTGTTGTGTTGTAGTCTAGCCTCTGCTACCGTACCCTTCTCTACTCTAATCTATTCGATTCAACGCATTTCGACGCGATTCCATGTGATTAGGCTTGAATCGGCTCGATTTAGCTTTATTTGGCTTGAATTGGGTCAATTCGTCTCGATCCTGCTCAATTCAGCATAATTAGGCTCCAGTGAACCTTATTCAGCCCTGTTCAGCTCTACTCAACCCTTTCTACTTTATTTGTCTCTATTTGGCTCCATTCAACTCCATTCCACACCACTCTACTCTTTTCTACTCTATTCTATTCTGTTCTACCCTACCCTACTCTAATCTATTCTAATCGATTCGATTCATCACGATTTGTCTCCTTTCCTCTCCATTCGAATCGATTCGGCTTGAATTGGATCTATTCATCTATATTCTGCACTACCCGACTCTGACTATTCCACTCTACTCAACTCTACTCCGTTCTACTCTTGGTATTCTCTTCTGTTCTACTCTATTCTATTCTTCTGTGCCCTTCCCTACTGAATCCCAGTCTAACCTACACTACTCTAATCTATTCAATTTAATTCAATTCCATTCAGTTTGACACCATTCGACCCGATTTGAGACAATTCGACGGGATTCGGTGAGATTCCGCGAGATTTGATGCGTTTTGGTGGGATTTGATGGAATTCGACGAGATCCGATGCAATAGGATGCAATTAAGTGTGTTTTGGCTCGATTTTGCTGGGTTCAGTTTGTCTCTATTTGGCTCATTTCAGCTCCACTAGGCTCCATTCATCCCGAATCTGGTCGACTCGACTCAATTCGGCTCATTTTGGCCATATTTGGTCCTATTCAGCGTTATTCGGCTCTATTCAACTCTTTTCTACTCTCTGCATCTGTGTTCGAATCCATTTGACTCCATTCCACACCATTCTATTCCGTTCTACACTACTGTATTCTACAAAACCCTCCCCCACCCTACCCTATCCTAATCTAGTCTGCTCTTTTCTAGTCTCCTTTTCTATTTTCTCGATTCCATCCTATGCTACTCTACCATACCCTGCACTAAGCTAACCTACCCTGACCTATGCTGTTCTATTCTATTTCCTTCTATTTTCTCTGTTCCACCGTATGCTTCCCTACCCTATGCTACCCCACCGTACCATACTCTACTACTTAGGGTTACTCAATAAGGGTCCTAATTAAGGGGAGTAGTTCGGGCAAGGGTACTCCTTAAGGCAAGTGTACTAGTTCAGGCTACTAGTTAAGGCCAGGCTACTAGTTAAGGCCAGGCTACTAGTTAAGGCATGGGTACTTGTTGAGGGTACTGGTTAAGGCAAGGGTACCAGTTCAGGCTACTTGTTAAGGACGTACTACTAGTGAAGGCAAGGGTACTAGTGAAGACTACTGGTTAAGGCAAGGGTACTTGTTAGGACTACTAGTTAAGGCAAGGGTACTAGATTAGGCTAAGAGTTCAGGCAAGGGTACTCGTTCAGATTACTGACTTAGGGTACTCTTCAAGACTAGTTGTCTAGGCTACTGCTCTATGCCACTAGTCTAGCTGACTAGTCCAGCTTACTAGTCTAGGCTTCTACTCTAGCCTTCTCTTGTCTACTCTAATGTAGTCTGCTTGCATCTACCCTAGTCTTCCTATCATAAACTACCCTACCCTAACCTATTCTAATCGATTCCATTTGATTCGATTCAAAGCATTTCGATGCGACCGGACACCATCACGCTTGAGTCGGCTCGATTCCGCAACATCAGCTCGATTCAGCTCGATTTGGCTCGAATCGCTTCAATTCAGCTCGTTTCCACTCGGTTCAGCCTTATTCGGCCCTATTTGGCTCGATTCGACTCTTTTCTACTCTATTTGTCTCTGTTCGACTCCATTTGACTCCACTCTTCTCCATTCTACGCTATTCTACTCTATTCTGTTCTACTCTACCCTACGATACTCTAATCTATTCGATTGGATGCGATTCGAAGCAATTCGGTGTGATTCATCTC
The DNA here is from genome assembly GCF_030014295.1 of Loxodonta africana. Classification (NCBI taxonomy): domain Eukaryota; kingdom Metazoa; phylum Chordata; class Mammalia; order Proboscidea; family Elephantidae; genus Loxodonta; species Loxodonta africana. The sequence goes on along the minus strand of NW_026975439.1, from coordinate 18,922 downwards.
GTTTTGTTTCCATTTGACTCGATTCGGCCAGAATTGGCTCTATTCAGCTATATCCTGCACTCTTTGACTCTATTTGACTCAATTCTACTCTGCTCTACTCTTGTCTGCTTTACTCTCTCTACTCTACCCTACTGTACTATATTCTATTCTGTACTATTCTGTTCTATTCTACCCACCCGCCCCTCCCCTACCCTTCCCTAATCTATTTGATTAGATTCGATGTGACGTATTTCCACGCGATTTGACGCGATTAGGCTTGAATCAGCTCGATTCAGTTCGAATCGGCTCTATTCGGCTCGACTTGGCTCCATTTCACTCCATTCGGCTCGATTAGGCTCGAATTCCACCGATTCTGCTGGATTCTGCTCAATTAGGCCTTATTTGGGCCTATTCGGCCCTATTCTGCTCTATTAGACTCTTTTGTACTCTGTTCATATCTATCCGTCTCTATTGGACTCCGTTCAACTCCATTCCTCACTATTTTCCTCTCTTCTATTCTACCCTTCCCTACCCTAATCTCTTCTAATCGATTCGATTTGATTTGACGCGATTCGAAGCAACCGGACGTGATTCGTCTCGTTTTGTCTCCACTCGGCTCAATTCGGCTATGTTCTCTCTCTTTGACTCTATTCTATTCTGTTGTATTCTTTCTGTTCTGTTCTATTCTCTCCTATTCTGTTGTACTCTATTCTATTCTACCCTACCCGACCCAACGGCACCCCACCCGAACCTACCCTACTTTAATCTATTGGATTCAATTCGATTCCGTGCAAAGCGATTTGATAGGACTTGACTGGATTCGGCAAATCTGAAGGGATTTGATGAGATTCCATGCGACTCGACGTGATTCAGTAGGATTCTCTGAGGTTTGACGCAATTCGAAGTTATTCGACGTGATTCGATGGGATTCGACACGATATGAAGCGATTTGACCTTGTTTGATTCAAAACGATGTGACTTGACTCGATTCGACCTGATTCGATTCGACGCTGTTCGGTGACAGTCTGTGCGATTCTGCTTGATTCCACTCGATTAGGTGTGATTCGGCAGTATACAGCTCTTTTCGGCTGTATTCAGCTCCATTCGTCTCTATTCAGCTTATTCGGCTCTATTCGACTGTATTCGACTCTACTCTTTTCCACTCGATTCTACTCGATTCTATTCCTTCTATTCTGTTCTAATCTCTTCTATTCCACTCTACTCTGTTCTATTCTCCCCTCCCCTCCCCTCCCCTTCTCTAATCTATACGTCTGGATTGGATTTGACGCGTTGAACGCGATTCGAGGCGATGAAGCTTGAATCGGCTGGATTCGGCTCGATTTGGCTCTATTCGGCTCAGTTAGGCTCCATTCAGCTTGTTTTGACTTGAATCGCTTCGAATCTGCTCGGTTTGGCCTTCTTCGGCCCTATTCTGCTCTATTCGACTCTTTTCTACTCTATTCGTTTCTATTTGATTCCATTCTACTCCATTCTATTCATTCCACACTATTCTACACTATTCTACTCTATTCTGCTCTACCCTACCCAACACCACACTAATTTACTCTACTTGCTTCTACACGATTCCTCTCATTTTGTCTGCTTTTGGCTCTATTCAGCTCTATTCTACTCTTCTCTACTCTATTGTATTGTTTCTACTCTGTTCTGTACTATTCTACTCTATTCTACCCTACCCTATGCTACCCAACTCTAAGGTATTGTAATCCACTTGATTGGATTTGATTCAACCCATTTCGACGCGATTCTGCTGGATTTGGCTCTGTTCAAATCTATTCTACTCTACTCTATTCCCCTCTACTCCACTCTAGCCTACTCTTTTCTGTATTCGTTCTGTGTTGTTCTGTTCTATTTTGTTGTGTTCTGTTCTGTTTTATTCTATTCTACTCTATTCTACCCTACTCTAGCCTACCCGAACCTCCCCTACTCTAGTCTATTCAATTGAATTCAAGAAATTTTGACGCGACTAGGGGCCGAATCGGTGTGATTCATGTCCATTCGGCTCCATTTGTCTCGAATAGTGTCGATTCAGCTCGATTAGGCTCGATTTGGCTCCATTAGGCTCGATTCACTGGATTCGGCTCGATTTCGCTCAATTCAGCTCGATTTGGCCCTCTTTGGCCCTCTTCGGCTCTCTTCAGCTCTTTTCTACTCTACTCGATTCCATTGCACACCATTCTACTCCATTCTACACTCTTCTACTATACCCTACTGTAATTGATTCGATGGGATTCGACGCCATTCGACGCGATTTGTCTCGTTTTGTCTCCATTCAGATTGACTTGACTCTGTTCTACTCTACTCTATTCTACTCTACACTATTCTGCTCTGCTCTACCCTTTTCTACTCTATTCTATTGTATCCTTTCCATTCTCTTCTACTGTGTTCAAGTCTACTCTATTCCATCCTACCCTAATCTAATCTATTCTACTGGATTCGATTCCACGCATCTCGATGCGATTCGGCTCAAATCGGCTCCTTTCCACTCCATTCATCCCCAATAGGCTCAAATCGGTTCGATTCAGCTCTAATCGGCTCCATTCGGCTCCAGTCAGCTCGAATAGGCTCTATTCAGCTCTATTCGGCTCTATTAGACTCTACTCAACTCTATTATCTCCTTTCGACTCCACTCGACTCCATGCTACACCATTCTACTCCATCCTAAACTATTCTCTACTGTATTGTATTGTACTCTACCCTACTGTAGTCTATTCTATTTGATTGGATTGGAATTGATCAGATTCAATGTAATTCGACGGGATTCGACGCGATACGGCACGATTCCACGGGATTCGGCGTGATTCGTCTTGGTTTCTATCCATTTAGCTCTTTTGGGCTCTATTTGGCTCTATTCGGCAATGTTCGACTCTGCTCTACTCTACTCTTCTATACTCTGCTCTTCTCGACCCTATTCTTTCAGTTCAGTTCTCTTCTGTTCTGTTCTACTGCACTCTATTCTACCCTACCCTACCCTAACTTAGCCTACTGTAATCTGTTCTATGCTATTCGACACACTTGAATGGGATTCGACCTGATTCGGGTCATATCGGCTCGATTCATCTCCTTTCTGCTCCATTAAACTCGATTCGGTTCTATTCGGCTCTTTTCCACTCTATTCGGCTCTTTTTGGCAGTATTCGACTCTATTTGATTCTAGTCTACTCGATTCTTTCTGTTCTGTTCTATTCTACTCTATTCTATTCTTCTCTACCCTACCCTAACCTTACCTTCCCCACACTAATCTATTTGATTCGATTCGACACGTTTCAAACGACTCGACATGATTCATCTCGATTCACCTTGAATTTGGTCAATTCGGCTGTATTCAGCTCTGTTTGGCTCTTTTCGACTCTCTTCAACTCGATTTGACTCTATTCTACTGGACCCGACTCTACTTAATTCTATTCTCTTCTTTCTCTTGTGTTCTGTTGTGTTGTAGTCTAGCCTCTCCTGCCGTACCCTCCTCTACCCTAATCTATTCGATTCAACGCATTTCGACGCGATTCCATGTGATTAGGCTTGAATCGGCTCGATTTAGCTCTATTTGGCTTGAATTGGGTCAATTCGTCTCGATCCTGCTCAATTCAGCATAATTAAGCTCCAGTGAACCTTATTCAGCCCTGTTCAGCTCTACTCAACCCTTTCTACTTTATTTGTCTCTATTTGGCTCCATTCAACTCCATTCCACACCACTCTACTCTTTTCTACTCTATTCTATTCTGTTCTACCCTACCCTACTCTAATCTATTCTAATCGATTCGATTCATCACGATTTGTCTCCTTTCCTCTCCATTCGAATCGATTCGGCTTGAATTGGATCTATTCATCTATATTCTGCACTACCCGACTCTGACTATTCCACTCTACTCAACTCTACTCCGTTCTACTCTTGGTATTCTCTTCTGTTCTACTCTATTCTATTCTTCTGTGCCCTTCCCTACTGAATCCCAGTCTAACCTACACTACTCTAATCTATTCAATTTAATTCGATTCCATTCAGTTTGACACCATTCGACCCGATTTGAGACAATTCGACGGGATTCGGTGAGATTCCGCGAGATTTGATGCGTTTTGGTGGGATTTGATGGAATTCGACGAGATCCGATGCAATAGGATGCAATTAAGTGTGTTTTGGCTCGATTTTGCTGGGTTCAGTTTGTCTCTATTTGGCTCATTTCAGCTCCACTAGGCTCCATTCATCTCTAATCTGGTCTATTCGACTCGATTCGGCTCGTTTCGGCCCTACTTGCTCCTATTCAGCGTTATTCGGCTTTATTCAACTCATTTCTACTCTATTCATCTCTGTTCGACTCCATTCACATCCATTCCACACCATTCTACACTATTGTATTCTACAGAACCCTCCCCCACCCTACCCTATCCTAATCTAGTCTGCTCTTTTCTAGTCTCCTTTTCTATTTTCTCTGTTCCATCCTATGCTACTCCACTGTACCCTACAGTAAGCTAACCTACCCTGACCTATGCTTTTCTATTCTATTTCATTCTATTTTCTCTCTTCTACTGTATGCTACCCTACCCTATGCTACCCCACCAAACCATACCCTACTGCTTAGGGTTACTCAATAAGGGTCCTAATTAAGGGGAGTAGTTCGGGCAAGGGTAGTACTTAAGGCAAGGGCACTAGTTCAGGCTACTAGTTAAGGCCAGGGTTCTAGTTATGTAAGGGTACTAGTTAAGGCCAGAGTACTAGTTATGGCATGGGTACTTGTTGAGGGTACTAGTTAAGGAAAGGGTAGTACTTCAGGCTACTAGTTAAGGACGTGATACTAGTTAGTTACTACCCTACTCTGACCTTACCCACCCTACACTAAGCTGTTTGATTCGATTCGACAGATTTCAACGCAATTCAACAGGATTCGTCTCGATTCACCTCGAATTTGGGCGATTCGGCTGTATTCAGCCCTGTTCAGCTCTTTTTTTGGTCTATTCAGCTCGATTTGACTCTATTCTACTGTACTAGACCCTATTTAATTCTATTCTATTCTTTCTATTGTGTTCTGGTCTGTTCTAGTCTAACCTCTCCCACCCTACCGTCCTCTACTCTATGTGATTCGATTCAATGCATTTCGACACGATTCCATGCGATTAGGCTTGAATAGGCTTGATTTATGTCTGTTTGGTTTGAATTGAGTCAATTCGGCTCGATTCTGCCCCATTCAGCATAATTCGGCTCGATCCAATGTTATTTGGCCCTGTTCGGCTCTATTCAACTCTTTTCTACCTTATTCGTCTGTATTGGCTCCATTCGACTCCATTTCACACCGTTCTACGCTGTTTGACTCCATTCTACACTATTTTACTCTGTTCTACCCTACCCTACTCTGATCTATTCTAATCGATTTGATTCATCGTGATTTGTTCCTTTTCCTCTCCATTCGGCTTGATTCAGCTCGAATTGGATCTATTTATCTGTATTCTGCACTACTTGACTGTGACTATTCTACTCTACTCAACTCTACTCCATTCTACTCTTGGTATTCTCTTCTGTTCTACTCTATGTGACTCTATTCTATTCTTCTGTGCCTTACCCTACTGAATCCCAGCCTAACCTACACTACTCTAATCTGTTCAATTTAATTCGATTCCATTCAATTCGACCCGATTTGACACAATTCGACGGGATTCAGTGAGATTCCATGAGATTTGACGGGTTTTGGTGGGATTTGATGGAATTCGATGAGATTCGATGCAATAGGATGCGATTAGGTGCGATTTGGCTCGATCTAGCTCAGCTCATTTTGTCTCTATTTGGCTCATTTCAACTCCATTCGGCTCCATTTAGCTCGAATCTGGTCGAATTGACTCGATTCGGCTCTATTCAGCTCGATTCGGCCTTATTTGGCCCTATTTGGCACTATTCTGCTCTATTCAACTCTTTTCTACTCTATTCATCTCTGTTCGACTCCATTAGACTCCATTCCATGCCATTCTACACTATTCTATTCTACAGAACCCTACCCAACCCTACCCTATCATATTCTAATCTGTTCTTTTCTATTCTGTTCTATTCTATTCTCTTTTTCTATTTTCTCTATTCCATCCTATGCTACTCTACCATACCCTACCGTAAATTAACCTCCCCTGACCTATGCTGTTCTATTCTATTTTATTCTTTTTTGTCTGTCCCACCGTATGCTACCCTACCCTATGCTACCTCACCGTATCATACCTTACTATTTAGGGGTACTCAAAAAGGGTACTAATTAAGGGTACTAGTTTGGCCAAGGGTACAACTTAAGGGTACAACTTAAGACAAGGGTACTAGTTCAGGCTACTAGTTAAGGTCAGGGTACTAGTTAAGGCAAAGTTTCTAGTTAAGACTACTAGTTAAGGCAAGGGTACTAGTTAAGGGTTGTAGTTAAGGTGAGAGTACTCGTTTAGACTACTAGTTAGGGCAAGGCTATTAGTTAAGATTCAGCTTGATTTGGCTTGAATTGCTTTGATTCAGCTCGTTTCGACTCGATTCAGCTCGGTTCAGCCTTATTCGGCCCTATCCAGCTCGATTCAACTCTTTTCTACTTTATATTTCTCTATTTGACTGCATTTAACTCCATTCTACTGCTTTCTACTCTATTCTGTTCTTCCCTACCCTACTCTAATCTATTCTAATGGATTCGATTCGACGCGATTCGAAACAATTCGATGCGATTCGTCTCGTTTTGTTTCTATTCAGCTCAATTCGGCTAGAATTGGCTCTATTCAGCTATTTCCTGCACTATTTGACTCTATTTGACTCATTCTACTCTACTCTTCTCTACTTTACTCTGCTCTACCCTACTGTACTATATTCTATTCTTTCTATTCTGTACTGTTCTATTCTGTTCTACCCTCCCTGCCCCTCCCCTGCCCCTCCATAATCTATTTGATTCGATTCGATGTGACGCATTTCCACGCGAATCGACGTGATTAGACTTGAATCAGCTCAATTCGCTTCAAACCAGCTCGGTTTGACTCCGTTTCAGTCCATTTGGCTATATGTGTCTCGAACTGCATCGATTCTGCTGGATTCTGCTCGATTAGGACTTATTTGGCCGTATTCGGCCCTATTCTGCCTATTCGACTCTTTTCTACTCTATTCATCTCTATTCGACTCCATTTTATTCCATTCCACACTATTCTTCACTATTCTCCTCTATTCTATCCTACCCTTCCCTTTCATAATCTGTTCTAATCGATTCCATTTGATTTGACCCGATTCAAAGCGATTCAACGCGATTCGTCTCCATTCGGCTCAATTTGGCTATGTTCTGCACTATTTGACTCTATTCTACTCTATTCTATTCTGTTGTATTCTTTCTATTCTGTTCTGTTCTTTCCTATTCTGTTGTACTCTGTTCTATTCTATCCTACCCAACCCTACTGCACCCCACCCAAACCTACCCTACTTTAAGCTATTTGACTCAATTTGAATCAGTTCTACGCGATTTGACAGGACTCAATGGGATTGGACGAGATCCGAAGGCATTCGACGGGATTCGAAGAGATTTGACCAGATTCTATGCAATTCAGCATGATTCAGCAGAATTCTATGAGATTTGACACAATTCGAAGTTATTCGACGTGATATGACGCGATTCGCCGTGATTCAACGACATTCGACCCAATTCGAAGTGATATGAAGTGATTTGACCTGGTTTGACGCAAAACAATGTGATTTGATGTGATTTGACAGTATTCGGCGACGGTGCAATTCTGCTTGATTCAGCTCGATTAGTTGCAATTCGGCGCTATATGGCTCTTTTCAGCTGTACTCAGCTCCATTCAGCTCTAGTCGTCTCTAAACGACTGCATTCGATTCTACTCTTTTCCACTCTATTCTATTCTATTCCTTTTATTCTGTTCTAATATCTTCTATTATACTCTATTCTACCCTCCCCTCCTCTACCCTTCTCTAATCTGTACGTTTCTATTGGATCTGATGCATTTAATGCGATTTGACGCGATTAAGCTTGAATTGGCTCGATTCAGATCGGTTTGGCTCTATTCGGCTCAATTAGGCTCCATTCAGCTCGTTTTGGCTTGAATCACTTCGATTCTACTTTATTCGGCCTTATTCAGGCCTATTCTGCTCTATTCGACTCTTTTCTACTCTATTCGTCTCTATTTGACTCCATTCTACTCCATTCTATTCATTCCACACCATTGTACTCTATGCTACTCTATTCTGCTCTACCCTACCCTACACCACTCTAATTTACTCTAATCGATTCGACGTGATTCCTCTCACTTCGTCTGTATTCGGCTCTACTCTATTACACTCTAGTCTACTCTATTGTACTGTAATCTACTCTTCTCTATTCTATTGCATGGTTTCTATTCTGTTCTATTTCTAGTCTTCCTTGCCGTGCTGTGCTGTACCCTGCCATGCTGTGCCCTGCCTTGCCCTGCCTTCCCGCCCCCTTCCCTCCCCTCCCCTCCCCTGCCCTGCCCTGCTTTTCAGCACGAATCGGAGTGAATCAATGCAATTTTACCCATTTTGACACCATTTGGCATGATTTGACTTGATTCGACTAGATTCTATTCTATTTTTCTAATCTCTCTGTTCCACCCTTTACTACCCTACCCTACCCTGCCCAAATCTAGTCTGTTCTTTTCTATTCTATTCTCTCTATTCCACTCTATGCTACCCCACCATATGCCACCCTAGCATGCACTACACCTACCCTACCCTATCCTTACCCTACCATACCCTACCCAACAAGTCAAGTCTAGTCTACTAGTCAGGGCTAATTTCACTCAGCATAATGCCTTCCAGATTCATCCATGTTATGAAATGTTTCACAGATTCATCACTGTTCATTATCAGTGCATAATGCCCCACTGTGTAACTATACCATAATTTATTCATCCATTTATCTGTTAATGGGCACCTTAGTTGCTTCCATCTTTCTGCTATTGTAAACAGAGTTTCAATGAACATAGGTGTGCATATATCTTCGTGTAAAGGCTCTTATTTCTCTAGGATATATTCCAAGAAGTGGGATTGCTGGATTGTATGGTATTTCTATTTCTAGCATTTTAAGGAAGCACCAAATCAATTTCCAAATTGGTTGTACCATTTTACTTTCCCACCAGTAGTGTATAAGTGTTCCAATATCTCCACAGCCTCTCCAACATTTACTGTTTTGTGTCTTTTGGATTAAACCACCCTTGTTGGAGTGAGATGAAATCTCATTGTAGTTTTGATTTGCATTTCTCTAGTGACTAATGATCTTGAGCATTTCCTCATGTATCTGTTAGCTACCCTTCTTTAGTGAAGTTTCTGTTCATATCTTTTACCCATTTTTTAAATTGGGTTGTCTTTTTGTAGTTTTCTGTAGTATCACGTAGATTTTAGAGATCAGGCACTGATCAGAAATTTCATAGCTAAAAACTTTTTCCCAGTCTGTAGGTAATCTTTTTACTCTTTTGATGACGTCTTTGAATGAGCATAGGTGTTTGATTTTTAGGAGCTCCCAGTTATCTAGTTTTTCATCTGCATTTTTAGTAGTTTTGTATACTGTTTATGCCATGTATTAGGGGTCTTAAGGTTGTCCCTTTTTTTCTTCCAGTGGGATGCAGACCCCAAACTCTCATAAAAGACCAGACTTAACAGTCTGAGACTAAAAGGACCCTGGTGGTGATGGCCCCCAGACCTTCTGTTGGCCCAGGACAGGAACCATTCCCAAAGCCAACTCTTCAGACAGGGATTGGACTGGACAATGGGTTGGAGAGGGATGCTGGAGAGGAGTGAGCTTCTTGGATCTCGTGGACATCAGAGACTATGTTGGCATCTCCTGCCTGGAGGGGAGATGAGAGGGTGGAGAGGGTTAGAAGCTGGAGAAATGGACACAAAAAGAGAGAGTGGATAGAGGGAACACGCTGTCTCATTAGGGGGAGACCAATTGGCAGTATGTAGCCAGGTGTATATAAGTTTTTGTATGAGAGACTGACTTGATTTGTAAACTTTCACTTAAAGCACAATAAAAATTAAAAAAAAAAGATTGGAAAAAAAGTCTGTGAGTCATCATCAAGATACTCCATTCATCTCACCCTTTCAGGAGCAAGGAAGAATGAAGAAAACTAAAAATACAAGGGAAAGATTAGTCCAAAGAACTAATGGACCACATCTACCATGGCCTCCACCAGACTTAGTGCAGTAAAACTACTTGGTGCCTGGCTACCACCACTGGCTACTCTGAGAGGGATCACAATAGAGAGTTTTGAACACGCCTGAAGAAAAATGTAGAAAAATATTCTAACTCACAAAAAATACCAGACTTACTGGCCTGACAGACTGCAGAAACCCCGAGTGTATGGCCCCCAGGCACCCATTTAGCTCAGTAAAGAAGTCACTCTTGAGATTCACCCTTCAGCCAAAGATTAGACAGGCCCACGAAACAAAATGAGACTAAAGGGGCACAACAGCCAAGGGGCAAGGACCACAAGGCAGGAGGTGGCAGGAAAGGCAGTAATACGGATCCCAAGTTTGAGATGGGACAGTGTTGACATGTTGTGGTGTTGGTAACCAATGTCATAAACCAATATACGTATTAGCTGTTTAATGAGAAGCTAGATTGTTCTGTAAACCTTCATCTAAAGTACAATAAAAAACAAAGGTGGAAACAATCCAAGTGTCTATCAAAAGATATTGAATATGCAATATGTGACATAAAGATACGTGTGATATGTTGCAGCCATAGAGAGCAACGATGTTCTATTATTTGTAATAAATTGATGGACCTCGAATACATTCTTCTGAGTGAAATAACTGAAATCCCAAGAACAATTACTGCATGATCCCACTTATATGAAAATCTACAGTAAGCAAAATACAGTGTAGATTAAAGGCTAGGACTTCTGGAGGCAAAAAAGCATGGGGAGTAATTGTTAAAAACAAAATAACAGCAATAAAATGAATATTCCTAACCAAATGAAAAGGAATCTGCGAAATATTGTATGTAAACTAGGTGATATTTTACTATACAAAGGCAGGCCAACCACCATTCTGCCAACAAAAGAGCACATAAAAACTATAAAATGGAGTCGTCATGTTGGAAATAACATGCACAGCAGGCTGGTTAGGCTACAAGTAATCCATTTGTACTACAGAGAAGCAGTTACTGGATCATGCCAGAAAGAGGTGGCAGTATACTTTTGGGTAGTAGAATCCACTAAAAGGAAGGAGACTCATCATAAGGCGCAGCAATCCTTGGGTGGGTACAAGCGAGGTAGGAGGTCTGTGTGGAGTCAACTGGGGTCCATAATGGTCACCTGATACCCTGTGGTGTGTTTGTAGCTGCACATTACATGGGGGAAAATAAAGAAGGTCAGGTCCCCCATCAGAAAAACAGAATGCTGACAAGAGCCTCCTAATGCCAGCAGCATCCTAATGGCTTCAGAAAAGAAAGGAGTCAAGAAAGTAAGAATCATTTCTATTCATAGGTGGGCTTCCCCATGCTCTGTAGATCCACCCTCCCCACCCTCTCTCAGGGCCAGTGCTTCCCCATGCCCTCCCTTGTCACTTATCTGACCCTAACCCTTGCCTTGCTTCTTCCACTCCCACTGAACTGGCACCAAGCCTACCAGGGAAAGTGGAGATCAGAACCAAGAGATGAGACACACCACAGAAAGTGAATACATTCTCTCTTTGGAGTCCTAAGGCCTCCTGTGACAGAAGAGACAAGGGGTGTGGCTGGGAAGCCCTACTACAAGAGGGATCTGGCATATTCTTCCAGATTGTTCAAGGAACACACACCCAGTTCCTAATCTCCCTTACCTGTCAGTTCCCCTGAGCCACCAGAGTGAGGCCCAGCCCCACATACCTGCTCAGGTTTCACTGAGACCTTCAACTGGACCTCAGGTCTTCCAGCACAGGAGCACATCAGAAGGTTCACACTGCCCACAGCCACGGTTGGAGAGATTCTGGCTGTGAAGGTCTGTATCTGGCTGTTTTTCAGCCAACTGAGGTGCCCTCAACTCAGGGTTCTTGGGGCCCTCTCTTCCCAGGCCCAGGTACTAACGTTACATTTTCCTACCTCCTGGTTACTGGTGCTCTCTGACTCTAGAAAGGCTCCCCAGCTCTGAGGGGCAGCCTTTTGGTGGGACTTCCAAGCCAGGCTTGCCACAGGTGCACCTTTCTTACCAAAGTGACCTCTTTCATTTTTACAACTTTAAGGGGGTCTTTTGCAGCAGATCTGCCCAACACAACACGTCCTTTGATGTCCTGATTGCTGCTTCCTTGGTTACTGAATGTTGATGAAAGGGTCACGAAATCCTTGACAACTTCAAATATGTCTCTATTTCCTTTGTTAGTCCAGCGTGACAATTTTCATTTTCTTTATGTACAGGTGTAATTCACATTGAAGCTGTGATCTTTGAACTTCGTCAGGTAGTTCTTAAAGTTTTCTTCGTTTTCAGCATGCGAGGTTGTGTCGTCTTCATATCATAAGTTGTAAATGACACTCCTGCAATCCTGATGTCCCATTCTTCTTCATATACTCTGGCTTATCAGATTATTTGTTAAACATAGAGATTGAAAAATCAGGATGAAAGGACACAATATTGCTACACCTTTTTTCCATTAACACATGGAAGGGCCTACTTCCCCCAAATGCCCCACTCACAATCTCTGATAAAGTACCCCAATGATGTCGAAGTGTTCTGGCTTAGCACATTCTAATGACACACAGGCACATACACAGATACACACACACACTGACAAGTGTAAATATTTATCAATTCGCTCTCCACTGGGAGCGCTGCAAGCCTTGATTTGTAAAGGCTGACAATTTACCTGATACAAATAATCCCGCCACAGCCCATTTCAAGGTGCCATCCTGATGTCACTGATCCACAATTGGGCACATATATGCTCCATCTACTATCCCAAGTTAACAGGAACTGATTCCAGCATAACTGATCCACTTTCTTATGAGTATGTACACACACTCCACCTGCACCACGAGAAGAACCCTTAACTCCCAACCCTAATATGTAAACCAAATATCGCTATATACCTCCAGAACACGCAACTCACAACTCCTGAACACACACATACAAATACTATCCATACCCTGAATACATATACATACCACCTTTTACTGCCTAGAGTTTTACTGAAAATCTATGGTCCGTGAATATTCACAGCCATTCCTGCAACTATATATGTGCTCTCCACACTTGCCTGAACAGGCACATGTACAACCAAGAGTACACATATATACTCAGTGACCACTGTACACACAATCGAACTAGCTATCACGACCAAGGTCAAAATGTCCTCTCATAAGCCACCCTAATACAGACCGACACAAAATTCCACATCTCTAAAACACATATAATACACAATTCCCAAAAAGCATGCACAATTTATATAAACCTCTCAGTTTCCAAATATATATACTTAACCTCCTACATCCTCCAGAATAAACACTCTAGAAAACCAATGAAACCAAATACAAACACAGCTACATTCAATCTATATTATAAATACACATAAGTACACCACACAAACACAGAAAATGCACATACAAGCTATACCACCAAATTCTGCAAGAATTGGACCAGAATAGTCACAAAGAGGAACTCTGACTGCTTTCATACAGACAAAACCCACATACACTCACCCAAAACTCAACCATGGGTATACACCCCACACATTCAGAGATGCAGATAAAACTCTAAAACACCGCCAATCCTAGCACTCTAGCTAATATACACACACAACCTACACCCCTACAAGCCCAGGTGTGCACAAATACCAGACGCCACACACATGCACACACACAGACACAAATATCTCCAATTCCTCAAAGTATACATGACCCAAAACACTATAGCACATCTCTAGAACATAGCCTCACTTTTCCAACATCCACATATGCCCAAACACACATAGACATACCCTAACGTTTTCCAAAGAAATACAGGTAGAATACTCCAAGAATAATTCACGCATCCACTCATGACTTACACACACCAGTATATACTCCCCATTCACAATGAAATAGATCTTACACATCCTATAGAAATACACTGAAACCCCATTCCAGGTCCCATATCCCACGTTTCTCAAAATCTCACACATAACCATATCAACATGCCACTCTCTGTGCAAATACAGAACCCCATCTTTTCGTCATATGCACCCATCCTCATTTCCCAGAAAATACCATACTCCCTACTGAAAAATATTACACATAGCCCTAGAAAATAGTCATCTAAACTGCCATGCCCCTTCATGAAACACACAAACTCATTACATATACAGCTGTCCTCATACCCCAATTACAGCCTAAAGTATCCAGGATACTAAACCTATGCTAAAATACGACGCTGTATCTTCCCATACTAATGTAACCTCACAATGCCTGCCTATACATAATCCAACAATTCAAAATACTTAAACAGAAATCAATCCCCAATTTTCCAGAATACAGAATCATAGAAACCCCAGAATAAACATGGAAGGATGCATGTGCAACTCCAGAAAAGCACCCAAAGCAACACAACCATACGACATGCCCTGAGTACACACCAGTGACTCTCCCTCATTCCCCAAATATAGAAAAAGAACTGGTCCTATACCCAAACTAATATACACAGGTACACTCCCTCAAATGCCCCAATGGAAAGCAGAGAAACCCATTCCAAACCTGCCATTATGTACACGCAAAGACCCAAAATTCATGGCAGAAGAGCCAGACCTAAAGTGTTCCCCTGAGCCACAATTTGTAAAGCAGCTCACCTCTAAGTCTTCGAGCACACATGCCTATATCTCATGCCCTGCACTCTCCCACAAAAACACACTCATATTGAACCCCAAATATTCATGTAGACACCACCAATCCACACACTTAATACAAATACAAACTTCCTGAGAACCCATTCAGAACATACACAACCTCCAAACTGTGAATTCATATAAACACATTTCTAACAGAGCCCGTATATGGGAGTAAAGCATAGTAGCAAAATTACTAAGGATGAGTTTGAGTAGCCTTTACCTTTGTTTGTAAGAGAATTGACAGGAGAAAGTGGAAGAGCAGTACACTGTTGTCTGCAGGGTCTGAGGTCTCGCCCTTGACAGCCCAGCCCAGCCACTAGACCTACCCTTAGGGACCCTGCCATTCCCTGGCTCATGCCTGCGTGTCTCCCTGAAGAGGACCTTCGGCAACTGACGCCTGAGGCCTTTAGAGTGCAGAAGTTCCTGTCCCAGGAGAGGGTGCGCATGTGTGACCTCTTAAAGCAAGGCGGGAATGGGATCTCCTGAGCCCTGCTGGTGCAGTGGCTAAGTGCTAGGGCTGCTAACCAAAAGGTCACCAGTTTGAACCCACCAGCCATTACTTGGAAACCCTATGGGGCCGTTCTACCCTGTCCTATAGGGTCGCTATGAGTTGCAATCGACTGTAAGGCAATTGGTTTATGGAGAGCAGTGCAGGAGCAGAATACAGAGCATCTGGGGCGCATTCTGAGGCTTCTTGGAAAGCAGGCTACACCTCCTCACCCGGAAGCTCCACGTTAGCCCTTCCGCCAAAGGAGGATGTCTGAAGCCACCACTCATGCTTTGTAAAAATTGTGGTCATTGCTATTTTGTGCCATGGAGTCGATCCCCCCTCACAGAGACCCTATAGGGCAGAGTAGAACTGCCGATTAGGGTTTCCTAGGCTGTAATCTTTATGGGAGCAGATTCCCTGCTCTTTCTTCTCTAAAGCCAGAGCCTCTGTTGCTGGGTATTTGGTTAGCAGCCCAGCGCTTAACCTTGCACCATCAGGGCTCCTTACCTAAAGCATAGCCTTTGCCGCGTACTCCATTCCGAGTTACAGCAATCCTATAGGACAGAGTAGAACTGACCCATAGGGTTTCCAAGGAGTGGATAATGGATTTGAACTGCCAAATTTGGGTTAGTAGGCTCTTAATCACTTGGCACCGCTTAAAATACAGTATCCTCGAATTGGGAATAGTGCTCTTACACATTTAGATACACTTTGGACCACATTCGTTTCTTCCTCTGAATGGACTTTCAAAAAATAATGTTTCTTTTTCCTATTCACTTTGAAAGTTCTTTTACACAACGGCACGGCCAAAGAATTTTAGACCTGGGAAACACTGTAAGGTATGCTTTCTTCTGACTCCATTCTTAGGTTTTTCCTACTGTATTTACTATCACACAGTATTTTTCATGCTGCATTTATTTAATACATAGACATTTCACAATAAATATTGATGTACCAAGGTTTTGTCTGAAATATACTTGTTACCTTGACTAAGACAGTTGAGAGGCAGTTCCCAGAAAGTAGCCCCTGGCCTCGCCTAGGTCCTTGCTCCTCACAAGCTGAATGGCTTAAGATGCATCCTTAGCATATACAAGCCACATAATAAAATTTATGGAATTTTTATTCCAAAATAAATATTTATGGAGTGAAAACAACTCCATTTACAATAGCATCTAAGAGAATAAAATATATAGGAATAAACGTACCCAGAGATGTAAAAGGCTTCTACAGTGAAATTACAAAATACAGCTGAAAAAAAAAAGAAGGCCTAAATAGATGGAAAGACATTCTGTGCTCATGGATTGGAAGACTTAATATAATCAAGATGTCAATACTACACAAAGTGATCTACAGATAGAACAAAACCCTAATCAAAATTTCTACACCATTCTTTACAGAAATGGAAAAAAATTCCTCCTTTTTCTATTGAAAGACAAGAGACCCCGGATTGTGAAAGCAATTTTGAAAAAGAATGAAGTAGCAGACCTCACATTTCCTGACTTCCAAACATATTACAAAACTACAGTAAATCAAAGCAGCCTGGTACTGGTTAAATGACAGACACACAGACCAAGGCAACAGAATTGAAAACCCAGAAATAAATCCAAACCTCTATGGTCAACTGATTTTCAGCAAGTGAGCCAAATCTATTTAAAGGAAAAAAAGTAGTCTCTTCAACAAATGGTGCTGGCTAAACTGGATTTCCCCAAGCAGAAAAATAAAACAAGAACCATACCTCACACCATACACAAAAATTAAATCAATGTGGATCAAAGACCTCGATTTAAGCCTAAACCATACAGTTCTTGGAAGAAAATATAGGAGTAAACCTTTTTGGACCAAACTGATTTTCAGTGATAGATTATCAAACACAATAATGAATGCCCGAGCATCAGAAACTATGTAAGTGGGACCTCATGCAAAGTTAAATACTTATGCTCATCAAAAGACAATAAAAATAGGGAAGAGACAGCCTACAGGCTGGGAAAAATTATTTGGGAAGGATATAAGTGACTGGAGTCTAATATCTAAAATATATAGCAAACTTCTACAACTTAATAACAAAAAGACAAATAACCATATAAAAACTGGCCGAAGAACATGAAAAGACATTTCACCAAAGGGAATATTTGAATGGCCAACAGACACATGAGAAGATGCTCAACATCATTAGCCATCAGGGAAATGCAAATCAAAACCACAGTGAGATACCATTTCACTCCCACTAGGATGACTAAGGTAAAAAAAAAAAACACTAAAAAAATGGAAAATAACAAGTGTTGGAGGTGTCATGGGGAAATCTGAACCCCTCGTCCATTGCTGGTGAAAATGCGAAATGATAGAGCCAGTTTGCAAAGCAGCCTACTGGTTCCTCAAAAAACTGGAAGTAGAGCTGCTACATGACCCAGGAATTCCACTGCAGGTATATGCCTTAGGAATCTGGTAGAAGTGACACAAACAGACATAAGGACACCTTTTTCATCGCAGCACTATTCATGATAGCAAAATGTTGGAACAACCTAAGTGCCCATCGATCGATTAAGGGATAAGTAAACTGTCATACACACGTAGAAGGAAATACTACTCAGTAATCCAGGAGTTCCCGGAACACCTTGGAACATGAAGGAACCTGGAGGACATTACTTTGAGTGAAATAAGTCAGTCACAAAAAAGAAATATTGTATGTTATTACTTTTTTGAAATGATATGAACAAATAAAAATATATAGAAAATAATGTTCATTAGCGTTACCAGAGATGGGGTGGGAGAAAATGAAAATTCACTCACTAGATAGTAAACAATTATTATTTCTGGTGACGGAAAAAAGGTAACACCAAATGAGAGTGAAATGTATACAGCTAGATGAAGGCAAACCATGTCAGTAAAATGTACACAAGGAAAAAGAACTTGTTGGTGATAGCATGTAATACATAATTTTGAAAGATAAGCAAAAACAACCCAAAAATATATATGCGAGTATGTGTGTGTATATATATATATACACACACACACACACACACACACACAGGCATATATGTATATAAGTAAGTATATATAAGTATACATAAGTGTGTATATAGGTGTAAACATACATGTATATATATCTATTGGATTCTATGCACACATTAATATATATAATAAATCACATAGAGGAAATAGTAATAAATATTTCTTAGATATAATCAAACACCTCACAGAATTGTTTTTCTGGATTTGAAGTGTTAGGACCACAGTCTCGTGGAACATCTTGGTCCACTGGCATGATATAGTTCATAAAGTTATATTTTACCTCTTAGTTTGCTGAATAGTGTCTGGGATTTCAAAAGCTTGATAGCGGCATTCTAAGTTACAACTATTGGTCTCTACTACTCCTCTGCAGCAAAACAGAAGCCAAAGACTCAAAGAAACTTGTCTACAAGACAAATAGTCCACAGAAACCACGGCCTCATCTGCCCTGAGACCAGAAAAACTAGCTAGTGCCCAGCTATCACTACCATTCCTTGTGATTAGGGCCACAATAGATGGATTCTGACAGAATGGGAGAAAAATGTAAAACAAAATCTCAAATTCATTAAAAAAAAAAAGTTTACTGGACTGGTTCAGATTTGAGGACTCCCCGAAATCATTGCCCTGAAATACTCTTCAAAT
>NW_026975438.1:0-56931 GCF_030014295.1 Loxodonta africana | reverse complement strand
ATAATGAATATACCATGGACTGCTAGAAGAATGAACACACCTGTCTTGGAAGAAGTACGGCCAGAATGCTCCTTAGAAAAGTGGGTGGCAAGACTTGGTCTCACGTACTCTGGACATATTATCAGGAGGAATCAGTCCCTGGAAAAAGACATCGTGCTTGGTAAAGTAGAGAGTCAGTGAAAAAGACAAAGATCCTCAATGAGACAGATTGAGACGGCGGCTGCAACAGTGGGCTCAGACACAGCAATGAGAAAGGCCCAGGGCTGGGCACTGTTCCGTTCTGTTGTACATAGGGTCACTATGTGTTGGAACTGACTCAACAGCACCTAACAACAACATCATAAACTCACTAGATCTCCTGGGGATAGAATGTCATATTCAGTGTAGAATAGATAGAGTTTCTTTGTTTGTTTGTTTACCATATTTACTAATTTACATTTGATAACTTCCACAGTCTGTTGGATCGCCTTTCTTTGAATGGACACAAACATGCATCTCTTGCAGCCTGTTGGCCAGGTAGCTAGCTTCCAAATTTCTTTGCATGGTGGAGTGAGCATCTGCAGTGCTGCATCTGTTTGTTGAAACAACTCAGTGGGTGTTCTGTCAGTTCCTGGAGCCTTGTTTTTCGCCAGTGCCTTTTTTTTTTTTTTTTTCAGTGTAGCTTGGACTTCTTGCTTCACTACTACCAGTTCTTCATCATATGCCACCTCATGAAACGACTGAAAGTCGACCATTTCTTTTGGTACTGTGACTCTGTGTATTCTTTCTGTCTTTTGTGTGTGTGTGCTTTAAGTGAAACTTTACAAATCAAGTCAGTCTCTCATACAAAAATTTGTATACAGCTTGCTATGTACTCCTAGCTCCTCTCCCACTAATGAGACAGCACACTCCTTCTCTCAGCCCTGTATTCCCCGTGTCCATTCAGCTACTTTCTGTCCCCCTCTGCCTTCTCATCTCCCCTCCAAACGGGAGCTGCCCACATAGTCTCATGTGTCCACTTGAGACAAGAAGGTCACTCCTCACCACTATAATTTTCTATCCTATAATCCAGTCCAATCCCTGTCTGAAGAGTTGGCTTTGGGAATGGTTCCAGTCTTGGGCCAACAGAAGGTCTGGGGACCATGACCTCCAGGGTTCCTCTAGTCTCAGTCAGATCATTAAGTCTGATTTTTTTTATGAGACTTTGAGGTCTGCATCTCACTGCTCTCATGCTCCGTCAGGGATGCCCTGTTTCGTTCCCTGTTGGGGCAGTCTTCGGTTGTAGACAGGCACCATCTAGTTCGTCTGGTCTCAGGCTGATATAGTCTCGGATTTATGTGGCCATTTCTGTCTTCTGGACTCATAATTACCTTGTATCTTTGGTGTTCTTCATTCTCCTTTGCTCCAGCTGGGTTGAGACCAATGGATGCATCTTAGATGGCCGCTTGATAGTGTTTTTAAGACTGCAGACGCCACTCACCAAAGTGGGATGCAGAATGTTTTCTTAATAGATTTTAGTATGCCAATTGACCTAGATGTCCCCTGAAAACATGGTCCCTCAACTGCTGCCCCTGCTCCTCTGGCCTTTGGAGCATTTGGTTTATTCAGGAAACTGCTTTTCATTTAGTCCATTTATGCTGACCTCTCCTTTATTGTATGTTGTCTTTCCCTTCACCTAAAATAGTTCTTGTCTACTATCTAGATTTGCAAATATCCTTCTCCCTCCCTTTCTCCCCACCCTCATAACTATCAAAGAATATTTTCTTCTCTGTTTAGACTATTTCTTGAGTTCTTATAATAGTGGTCTCATACAATATTTGTCCTTTTGCAACTGACTAATTTCACTCAGCATAATGCCCTCCAGATTCCTCCAAGCTATGAAATATTTCACGGATTCATCATTGTTCTTGATCTGAGTGAAGTATTCCATCGTGTGAATGCACCACAATTTATTTATCCATTCATCTGTTGATGGGCACCTTGGTTACTTCCATCTTTCTGCTATTGTAAACAGTGCTGCAATGAACATGGTTGTGCATGTATCTGTTCATATAAAGGCTCTTATTTCTCTAAGATATATTCCAAGGAGTGGGATTGCCATATCCTATTGTAGTTGTATTTCTAGCTTTTTAAGGAAGTGCCAGATTGATCTCCAAAGTGGCTGCACCATTTTAAATTCCCACCAGCAGTGAATAAGTGTTCCAGGCTCTCTACAACCTCTCCAACATTTATTATTTTGTGATTTGGCATTAATGGCAGCCTTGCTAGAGTGAGATGGTGTCTCGTTGTAGTTTTGATTTACATTTCTCTAATGGCTAATGATTGTGAGCATTTCCTCATGTATCTGTTACCTGCCTGAATGTCTTCTTCGTTGAAGTGCCTGTTCCTATCCTTTGCCCATCTTTAAAATGGATTATTTGTCTTTTTGTTATTGAGTTTTTGCAATATCATGTAGATTTTAGAGATCAGAGGGTGATCGGAAATGTTATAGCTAAAAACTGTTTCCCACTCTGTAAGTAATCAGTTTACTCTTCTGGTGAAGGCTTGGGATGAGCGTAAGTGTTTGATTTTTAGGAGTTCTCTTTTCTCTTTGGGTGCTTGCACATTGTTAGCAATGTTTTTTGTACTGTTTATGCTACATATTTTTTTTTATTAGGGCTCCTAGTGTTGTCCCTGTTTTTTCTTCCATGATTTTTATCATTTTAGATTTCATATTTAGGTCTTTGATCCATTTCAGTTAGTTTTTGTGCATGGTGTGAGGTATGGATCTTGTTTCATTTTTTTGTGGAGGGATAGCCAGTTATGCCAGCACCATTTGTTAAAGAGGCTATCTTTCCCCCATTTAACTGACTTTGAGCCTTTATCAAATATCAGCTAATAAGTGAATGGATTTATGTCTGGTTTCTCAGTTCTGTTCCATTGGTCTATGTGTCTGCTGCTGTACCGGTACCAGGCTGTTTTCACTACTATGGCGGTAAAATCAGGTAACGTGATGCCTCCCACTTTGTTCTTCTTTTTCAGTAATGCTTTATTTATCTGGGGCCTCTTTCCCTTCCATATGAAGTTGGTGATTTGTTTCTCCATCACATTAAAAAATGTCCTTGGAATTGGGATTGGAATTGCAGCATATCTATAGATCGCTTTCAGTAGAAGAGACATTTTTACAATGTTCAGAGTTCCTGTCTATGATCAAGGTATGTTTGTCCACTTACGTAAGTCTCTTTTGGTTTCTTGTAGTAGTGTCTTGTAGTTTTCTTTGTATAGGTCTTTTATGTCTCTGGTTACAATTATTCCTAGTATTTTATCTTCTTGGGGGCTACTGTAAATGGTATTGATTTGGTGATTTCCTCTTCAATGTTCTTTTTGTTGGTGTAGAGGAATCCAACTGATTTTTGTAGGTTTATCTTGTATCCTGATATTCTGCTGAACTCTTCTACTAGTTTCAGTAGTTTTCTTGAGGATTCTTTAGGGTTTTCTCTGTATAAGATCGTGTTATCTGCAAATAGAGATACTTTTATTTCTTCTTTACCAATCTGGATGCCCTTTATTTCTTTATCTGGCCTAATTGCTCTGGCTAGGACCTCCAGCATACTGTTGAATAAGAGTGGTGATAAAGGGCATCCTTGTCTGGTTCCCCATCTCAAGGGAATGCTTTCAGGCTCTCTCCATTAAGGGTGATGTTGGCTGTTGGCTTTATATAAATGCCCTTTATTGTGTTGAGGAATTTTCCTTCTATTCCTATTTTGCTGAGAGTTTTTCTCATGAACGGGTGTTGGACTTTGTCAAATGCCTTTTCTGCATCAGTTGATAAGATCATGTGGTTCTTGTCCTTTGTTTTACCTATATGGTGGATTACTTCGATTGTTCTTCTAATGTTGAACCATCCCTGCATACCTAGTATGAATCCCACGTGGTCCTGGTGAATTATTTTTTTTGACATGTTATTGAATTCTATTGGGTAGAATTTTGTTGAGGATTTTTGCATCTAATTTCGTAAGGAATATAGGTCTGTAATTTGTTTTTTTTTGTGTGTGTGTGTGTGGTGTCTTTACCTGGTTTTGGTAACAGGGATATGCTGGCTTCATAGAATGAGTTTGGGAGTATTTCATCTTTTTCAATGCTCTAAAACACCTTTACTAGTAGTAGTGTTAACTCTTTCCTGAAAGTTTGGTAGAACTCACCAGGGAAGCTGTCAGGGCCAGGGCTTTTGTTGTTGTTCTTGGGAGATTTTTAATTTTTAAAATTACCTTTTTCAACCTCTTCTTCTGTTATGGGTTTATTTAATTGTTCTACCTCTGTTTCTGTTAGTTTAGGTAGGCAATGTGTTTCTAGAAATTCATCCATTTCTTCTAGGTTTTCAAAGTTGTTAGAGTATGATTTTTCATACTAATCTGATATGATTCTTTTAATTTCAGTTGGGTCTGTTGTGATGTTGGGTAATTTGCTTCTTCTCCTGCTTTTCTTTTGTCCGTTTGGCCAATGTTTTAGCAATTTTGTTAATTTTTTCAAAGAACCAGCTTTTGGTCTTGTTAACTCTTTCAATTTTTTTTTCTGTTCTCTATTTCATTTAATTCTGCTCTACTTTTTATTATTTAATTTCTTCTGATGCCTGAGGGTTTCTTTTGTTGCTCTCTTTCTATTTCTTCAAGTTGTAGGGATAATTCTTTGATTTTGGCCCTTTCTTCTTTTTGGATGTGTGCATGTATTGCTATAAATTGACGTCTGAGCACTGCTTTACCTGTGTCTCAAAGGTTCTGGTAGGAAGTGTTTTCATTCTCATTGGATACTGTAAATTTCTTTATTCCATCCTTAATTTCTTCTATAACCCAGTCGTTTTTGAGCAAGGTATTGCTCAGTTTCTGAGTGTTTGATTTCTTTCCCTTGCTTTTTTTTTTGTTTTGTTTTTGATTTCTACTTTTATAGCTTCATGGTCAGAGAAGATGCTTTGCAATATTTTGATGTTTTGGATTCTTTAAGGTGTGCTTTATGGCCTAATATGTGGTCTCTCCCAGAGAATGTTCCATATGCTTTGGAAAAGAAAGTATACTTGGCTGCTGTTGGGTGGAGTGTTCTGTATATGTATGTGAAGTCAAGTTGGTTGATTGTGGCATTTAGATCTTCCATGTCTTTACTGAGCTTCTTTCTGAATGTTCTGTTCGTCACCAAAGTGGTATGTTGAAGTCACCTAATATTGTTGTGGAGCTGTCTATCTCACTTTACAATGCTGTTAGAGTTTGTTTTATGTATCTTGAAGCCCTGTCATTGGGTGTGTGAATATTTAATATGGTGATATCCTCCTGGTATATTGTCTATTTAATCATTTTATAGTGTCCTTCCTTATCCTTTTTGGTGAATTTAACTTTAAAGTCTATTTTGTCAGAAATTAATATTGCCACTCTTGCTCTTTGTTGATTCTTTTTTGCTTGATATATGTTTTTTCCATCCTTTGAGTTTTAGTTTGTTTGTGTCTTTAAGGAGTGTCTCTTGTAGGCAGTGTATAGATGGATCGTGTTTTTTAATCCATTCTTTCACTCTCTGTCTCTATTTGTGCATTTAGTCCACTTACAGTCAGTGTAATTCTGGTAGTTATGAGTTTTGTGCTGTCATTTTGATATCTTTTTTTGTATGTTGTCGAGTTTCTTTTTTCTGCTTAATTTTTTGTACTGAGTAGTTTTTCTCTGTATATGGTCTTTTCCTCTTATTCGTTGTTGATTTTTTTTTTTCTGAGTTGTTACCTTTTTCTTGTATTTTATTTTGATGTGTAGGATTGTTAGTCTCCTTTTTGGTTACCTTATTATTTGCCATTATTTTTCTAAGTTTAAATCTAACTTTTATTTCTCTCTACCCCTTGACTATCTCTCTATATGAAAGATCTATGACTACATTTTTCAGTCCCTCTTTATTATTTTAGTATTGTCGTCCTTTACGTAATAACATCACTGTTTCCCTGTTCTGAGCATTTTTTTATCTTGATTTATTTTTGTGATTTCCCTACCTGGGTTGATATCTGGTTGCTCTGTCCTGCATTCTAGTCTTGGGTTGATATCTGATATTGTTGATTTTCTAACCAGAAAACCCTCTTTAGTATTTCTTGTAGGTTTTTTTTTTTTTTTACAAATTCCCTAATCTTCTGTTTATCTGGAAATGTCCTAATTTCACCTTCATATTTGAGAGACAGTTTTGCTGTGTATATGATTCTTGGCTGGCAATTCTTTTCCTTCATTACTTTATATAACTCATCCCATTGCCTTCTTCCCTGCATGGTTTCTCTCGAGTAGTCTGAGCTTATTCTTATTGAGTCTCTTTTGTAGGCGACTTTTCATTTATTCCTAGCTGCTCTTAAAATTCTCTCTTTGTCTTTGGTTTTGGCAAGTTTGTTTATAATATGTCTGGGTGACTTTCTTTTGAGATCTACCTTATGTGGGGTTCAATGACCATTTTGAATAGATATCTGCTGCTCATCTTTCACGGTATCAAGGAAATTTTCTGCCAACAAATCTTCAACAATTCTCTCTGTTTTTTCTGTTAACCCTCCCTAATCTGATACTTCACTCTTAGGTTATTTCTCTTGATAGAGTCCCGCATGATTCTTAGGATTTCTTCATGTTTTTAAAAATAGTTTTATCTGATTTTTCTTCAAATATATTGGTGCCACGTTATTTATCTTCAATCTCACCAATTCTGCTTTCCATTTCCTCAATACTGTTCCTCTGTCCACTGAGTTGTCTAATTCTGTAATTTTATTGTCAATCTTCTGAATTCCTGATTGCTTTCTTTCTATGGACTGTTGCAGCCTATTAAATTTTTCTTTATGTTCTTGAGTAGCCTTTTTAATTTCTTCATCTAATTTATCTGTGTGTTCTTTGGCTTGTTCTGCATTTTGCCTGATCTCCCTGATCTCTTGAAAGTTCTGTATATTAACCTTTTGTATTCTACGTCTGGTAATTCCAGGAAGACACCTTCATGTGGAAGATTACTTGATTCTTTGTTTTGAGAGATTGTTGAAGTGATCATGGTCTGCTTCTTTACGTGATTTGATGTTGACTGCTGTCTCTGAGCCATCCATAAGTTATTTTATTTTATAATTTTACTTTTGCCTACTGTATCCTAGCTTTTTGCTTTGTTTTGTTTTGATATGCCCAAATAGGGTGCTTGAGTGAGCTCGCTTGATCATTTGCAACTTTCAAGATTTAACGTCCTGTCACCAGATGGCTCGAGCTGTTACCAGGTATATGAGCCTAGGAGTCCATTCACTTTTCTTGTATAGATTCAGCTCAGGTGTCTAGATAGTTGGTCATCAATTGTAGGTCATCAAGTCTTATAGTCTTAGATGGGGAGGGGTGATTGTTGGAGACACAGGTATCTGGTTGAAGCAGGGGGTCACACTCTGAACAAAGGCAGGGGGCTGACAACCATCTCCCAAGTGTCTGTGAGGAAAGTGCACCCGTTTTCTATAGTGCACAGGTAGCTGGGTTCTGCATTTATACCACAGGCACCCTATGCTTTTGGTTGTAAGGACTGGGAGGCACCTGTTATCCTTGGACCCCTGTCTTGGGTGTCTAGATGATGTGGGTGGAGCCACCACTCCTCAGGCCACCAATGTAGGTAGGTGAGGACCCTGTTTAATAGGCAGAGCAGTGTCAAACATCAAAAACACACCTCTCCACTGCAAGGTGAAACAGTTGGATACCCGGCACATACACCGTTGCAGTAACAAGGGCCTAATCTCCCGAGATGGGCCTACACAGGTCCATGCAGGGGTGAAAGATATTTAAAGTCCGTGGACCATTTGTGCCTGGAAAGGAGCTTCTTCTGTCCTGAGCTCCCCAGCTTAGGGGAGCTGGCAGATTATCTTTTCCACCAGTTGTTAATTTATTCCTTCTCCAAGGCCAGGAGAATGGCTCAGGCTGCACAGCAACACCTATCTCAGGTGCAGGGAAATCTACAGCTACTGAAGCCATCTTGGGGGCTAAGCGCACAGTAAAACGAATGCAAGTACTTAGCTTTTGCCAACAACACTGTTCTTCTCTGGTTCCGGAGTTGTGAGTAGACTGTGAGACTTGCTGTCTCCCCCTGAGGAAACTGCATCCTGAATGCTACTGCCAGCCCTGCCACTGTCCCTCCAGGGGACTGTGTCCAAGGGGTGCCATTTCTCACCAAGTCAGGTCCGGCAACTGCTCGCCACTTCTGAACCGTGTCTCCCTCCCCCGGCCACTCAGTCTGATTTCCTAACTTTGCCTTTGATGTTCAGAGCCCTTATCTTGTCATGTATAAAATTGTTCCACTTGTTTTTTCAGGTCTTTGTTTTTTTTTTTTTTTTTTTGGTTTTTGTTGTAAGAGGGATCACTGGAAGTGTCTGACTACTCCGCAATCTTGACTCCACCTTCTCTATCTTCTTTTGATGCTTTCTGCGTCATTTAATATTTTCCCTGTAGAATCCTTCAATATTGCAACACAAGGCTTGAATTTTTTCTTCAGTTCTTTCAGTTTGAGAAATGCCGAGCATGTGCTTCCCTTTTGGTTTTCTAACTCCAGGTCTTTACACATTTCATGATAATATTTTACTTTGTCTTCTTGAGGTGCCCTTTGAAATCTTCTATTCATCTCTTTTACTTCATTATTTTCTTTTTGCTTTAGCTACTCTACATTCAAGAGCAAATTCGAAGTTTTTTCTGAAATCCATTTTGGTCTTTTTTTCTTTCCTGGCTTTTTAATGACCTCTTGCTTTCTTTTTTTTCCAACAGATATACATATATATTTTATTTTATATCTTTATTGTCATACTTTAGATGAAGGTTTACAGAACAAACTAGGTTCCCATTAAACAATTAGTACACATATTGTTTTGTAACACTAATTACCAACCCCACAATATGTCAACACTCTGCCCTTCTAGACCCTGGGTTCCCTATGACCAGCTTTTCTGTCCCCTCCTGCCTTCTAGCCCTTGCCCCTGGGCTTTTGTGCCCCTTTAGTTTTGCTTTATGGGTCTGTCTAATCTTTGTCTGAAGGGTGAACTTCAGGAGTGACTTCATTACTGAGCAAAAAGTGTGTCTGGGGGACATACTCAGCATCTCTCCAGTCTCTGTCAGGTGAGTAATCTGGTCTTTTTTGAGAGTTAGAATTTTGTTCCACATTTTTCTCCAGCTCTCAGACCCTCTATTGTGATCCCTGTCAGAGCAATGACCTCTTACTTTCTTCATGTATGATGTCCTTGATGTCATTCCACAACTCATCTGGCCTTCAAGCATTAGCCTTCAATTCATCAAATCTATTCTTGAGATAGTCTCTAAATTCAGGTGAGATATAATCAAGGTTGTACTTTGGCTCTCGTAGACTTGCATATGAGAAATTGATGGTCTGTTCCACAGTCAGCCCCTGGTCTTGTTCTGACCGATGATATTGAGCTTTTCCATTGTCTCTTTCCACAGATGTAGACATTTGATTCCTGTATATTCCATCTGGTGAAGCCCATGCGTATACTCACCATTTAAGTTGTTGAAAAAAGGTATTTGCAATGAAGAAGTCATTGGTCGTGCAAAATTCTATCATGCTGTCTCCAAGGCCAGATTTTCCAACTACTGTTCCTTCTTGTTTCCAACTTTCACATTGCAATCATCAGTAATTATCAATGCATCTTGATTGCATGTCTGATCAATTTCAGACTGCAGAAGTTGGTAAAAATCTTCAGTTTCTTCATCTTTGGCATTAGCAGTTGGTGCATAAATTTGAATAATAGTCATATTAACTGCTTGTCATGGATTGAAATGTGTCCCTAAAAAATATCTGTCAACTTGCCTAGGCCATGATTCCCAGTATTGTATGATTGTCTACCATGTAGTCATCTAATGTGATTTCCCTATGTGGTGTAAATCCTATCACAATGATGTGATGAGATGGATTAGTCGCAGTTATATTGATGAGATCTATAAGATTAGATAGTGTCTTAAGGCAATACCTTTTGAGATATAAAAGAGACAAGCAAGCAGAGAGATATGGCGACCTCATAACACCAAGAAAGCATCCCCAGTAGCAGAGCATGTCCTTTGGACCCAGGGTCCCTGCACCTGAGAAGCCCCTTGACCAGGGGAAGATTGATGATGGAGACCTTCCCACAGAGCTGACAGAGAAAGTTTCCCCTGGAGCTGACACCCTGAATTTTGAATTCTAGCCTACTAGACTGTGAGAAAATTAAATTCTCTTTGTTAAAGCCACCCACTTGTGGCATTTCTGTTATAGCACCACTATATGACTAAGACACTGGTCTTCCTTGTAGGCATATGGATATCATCCTATCACTGACAGCATTGTACTTCAGGATAGATCTTGAAATGTTGTTTTTGATGATAAACTTAATGCCATATCTCTTCGATTTGGCATAGTAGTCCATATGATTGTCCGATTCAAAATGGCGAATATCAGTCCATTTCAGCTCACTAATGCCTAAGATATTGATGTTTATGTGTTCCATTTCATTTTTTAATGATTTCTAATTTTCCTAGATTCATACTTCATACATTCTGTGTTTCTATTATTAATGGATGTTTGCAGCCGTTTCTTCTCCTTTTGTGTCATGCCACATCAGCAAATGAAGGTCTCGAAAGCTTGATTCCATGCATGTCATTGAGGAGTGTGTGCAGTTTTGTTCTTATGTAACTTGTATCTTTTAAAATAAATCTTGTAAAGCTTTTGTTTAATTAAATGGTTTTGAAAATTCATCTAAAATCATTGCTAAGCTTTCTGTTACAATTCATCAATTGCATTTAATTTCTATTAGGTTTTCTGTTTAGACTATTGTATAACCTTCAATAATAATTTTTTATATCAATTCACAACCATTATAATTTCTTTCTCTTTCTTTTTTGGGGGGGTGTAAATCTGAAATATGAATATGAATAGAAGTGTTAAGAGCAGATATTATTTTCTCGTTTCTTCTGTTAAATAAAGTTTTTTTTATTAACTTTTATTCAGCTTCAAGTGAACGTTTACAAATCAAGTCAGTCTGTCACGTATAAGTTTATACACATCTTACTCCTTACTCCCACTTGCTCTCCCCCTAATGAGTCATCCCTTCCAGTCTCTCCTTTCGTGACAATTTTGCCAGCTTCCAACTCTCTCTATCCTCTCATCCCCCCTCCAGACAGGAGATGCCAACACTGTCTCAAGTGTCTACCTGATATAATTAGCTCACTCTTCCTCAGCATCTCTCTCCTACCCACTGTCCAGTCCCTTTCATGTCTGAGGAGTTGTCTTCGGGGATGGTTCCTGTCCTGTGCCAACAAAAGGTTTGGGGACCATGACCACCGGAATTCCTCTAGTCACAGTCAGACCATTAAGTATGGTCTGTTTATGAGAATTTGGGGTCTGCATCCCACTGATGTCCTGCTCCCTCAGGGGTTCTCTATTGTCCTCCCTGTCAGTGCAGTTATCGATTGTAGCCAGGCACCAACTAGTTCTTCTGGTCTCAGGATAATGTAGGTCTCTGGTTCATGTGGCCCTTTCTGTCTCTTGGGCTCTTAGTTGTCATGTGACCTTGGTGTTCTTCATTCTCCTTTGCTCCAGGTGGGCTGAGACCAATTCATGCATCTTAGATGGCCACTTGTTAGCATTTAAGACACCAGACGCCACATTTCAAAGTGGGATGCAGAATGTTTTCATAACAGAATTATTTTGCCAATTGACTTAGAAGTCCCCTTAGAGCATGGTTCCCAAACCCTGGACCTTGCTCCGCTGACGTTTGAAGCATTCATTTTATCCCGGAAACTTCTTTGCTTTTGGTCCAGTCCAATTGGGCTGCCCTTCCATGTATTGAGTGTTGTCCTTCCCTTCACCTAAAGCAGTTCTTATCTACTAATTAATCAGTAAGAAACCCTCTCCATCCCTCCCTCCCTCCCCCAGTCGTAACCACAAAAGTATGTGTTCTTCTCAGTTTTTACTATTTCTCAAGATCTTATAATAGTGGTCTTATACAATATTTGTTCTTTTGCTTCTGACTAATTTCGCTCAGCATAATGCCTTCCAGGTTCCTCCATGTTATGAAATGTTTCACAGATTCGTCACTGTTCTTTATCAATGCGTAGTATTCCATCGTGTGAATATAAAAAAAATAGCACAGTTTATTTACCCATTCATCTGTTGATGGACACCTTGGTTGCTTCCAGCTTTTTGCTATTGTAAACAGAGCTGCAATAAACATGGGTGTGCATATATCTGTTTGTATGAAGGCTCTTGTTTCTCTAGGGTATATTCCGAGGAGTGGGATTTCTGGGTTGTATG
This sequence comes from Loxodonta africana, assembly GCF_030014295.1. Classification (NCBI taxonomy): domain Eukaryota; kingdom Metazoa; phylum Chordata; class Mammalia; order Proboscidea; family Elephantidae; genus Loxodonta; species Loxodonta africana. Next base: position 44,676 of record NW_026975438.1, on the reverse strand, counting down.
GTAGTTCTATTTCTAACTGTATAAGATAACGCCAGATAGATTTCCAAAGTGGTTGTACCATTTTACATTCCCACCAGCAGTGTATAAGAGTTCCAGTCTCTCCGCAGCCTCTCCAACATTTATTATTTTGTGTTTTTTGGATTAATGCCAGCCTTGTTGGAGTGAGATGGAATCTCATCGTAGTTTTAATTTGCATTTCTCTAATGGCTAATGATCGAGAACATTTTCTCATGTGTCTGTTAGCTGCCTGAATATCTTCTTTAGTGAAGTGTGTGTTCATTTCCTTTGCCCACTTCTTGATTGGGTTGTTTGTCTTTTTGTGGTTGAGTTTTGACAGAATCATGTAGATTTTAGAGATCAGGCGCTGGTTGGAGATGTCATAGCTGAAAATTCTTTCCCAGTCTGTAGGTGGTCTTTTTACTCTTTTGGTGAAGTCTTTAGATGAGCATAGGTGTTTGATTTTTAGGAGCTCCCAGTTATCGGGTTTCTCTTCATCATTTTTGGTAATGTTTTGTATTCTGTTTATACCTTGTATTAGGGCTCCTAGGGTTGTCCCTATTTTTTCTTCCATGATCTTTATCGTTTTAGTCTTTATGTTTAGGTCTTTGATCCACTTGGAGTTAGTTTTTGTGCTTGGTCTGAGGTATGGGTCCTGTTTCATTTTTTTGCAAATGGATATCCAATTATGCCAGCACAATTTGTTAAAAAGACTATCTTTTCCCCAATTAACTGATACTGGGCCTTTGTCAAATATCAGGTGCTCATATGTTGTTGGATTTATATCTCAGTTCTCAATTCTGTTCCACTGGTCTATGTGCCTGTTGTTGTACCAATACCAGGCTGTTTTGACTACTGTGGCTGTATAATAGGTTCTAAAATCAGGTACAGTGAGGCCTCCCACTTTCTTCTTCTTTTTCAGTAATGCTTTGCTTATCCGAGGCTTCTTTCCCTTCCATATGAAGTTGGTGATTTCTCTATCACATTAAAAAATGACATTGGAATTTGGATCGGAAGTGCATTGTATGTATAGATGGCTTTTGGTAAAGTAGACATTTTTGCTATGTTAAGTCTTCCTATCCATGAGCAAGGTATGTTTTTCTACTTAAGTAGGTCCTTTTTAATTTCTTGTAGTAGAGCTTTGTAGTTTTCTTTGTATAGGTCTTGTACATCCTTGGTAAGATTTATTCCTAAGTATTTTATCTTCTTGGGGGCTACTGTGAATGGTATTGATTTGGTTATTTCCTCTTCGATGTTCTTTTTGTTGATGTAGAGGAATCCAAGTGATTTCTGTATGTTTATCTTATAACCTGAGACTCTGCCAAACTCTTCTATTAGTTTCAGTAGTTTTCTGGAGGATTCCTTAGGGTTTTCTGTGTATAAGATCATGTCATTTGCAAATAGAGATAATTTTACTTCCTCCTTGCCAATCTGGATGTCCTTTATTTCTTTGTCTAGCCTAATTGCCCTGGCTAGGACTTCTAGCACGATGTTGAATAAGAGCGGTGATAAAGGGCATCCTTGTCTGGTTCCCGTTCTCAAGGGAAATGTTTTCAGGCTCTCTCCATTTAGAATGATGTTGGCTGTTGGCTTTGCATAGATGCCCTTTATTATGTTGAGGAATTTTCCTTCAATTCCTACTTTGGTGAGAGTTTTTATCATGAATGGGTGTTGGACTTTGTCAAATGCCTTTTCTGCATCAATTGATAAGATCATGTGGTTTTTGTCTTTTGTTTTATTTATGTGATGGATTACATTAATGGCTTTTCTGATATTAAACCAGCCTTGCATAAAAAAAAAAACCTGGTATAAATCCCACTTGATCGTGGTGAATTATTTTTTTGTTATGTTGTTGAATTCTATTGGCTAGAATTTTGTTGAGGATTTTTGCATCTATGTTCATGAGGGATATAGGTCTGTAATTTTCTTTTTTTGTAATGTCTTTACCTGGTTTTGGTATCAGGGAGATGGTGGCTTCAGAGAATGAGTTGGGTAGTATTCCGTCCTTTTCTATGCTTTGAAATACCTTTAGTAGTAGTGGTGTTAACTCTTCTCTGAAAGTTTGGTAGAACTCTGCAGTGAAGCCGTCCGGGCCAGGGCTTTTTGTTTTTGGGAGTTTTTTGATTACCGTTTCAATCTCTTTTTTTTTTTTATTGAAGTTTTTTGATCACTGTTTCAATCTCTTTTTTTGTTATGGGTCTATTTAGTTGTTCTACTTCTGATTGTGTTAATTTAGGTAGGTAGTGTTTTTCCAGGAATTCATCCATTTCTTCTAGGTTTGCAAATTTCTTAGAGTACAATTTTTCATAATAATCTGATATGATTCTTTTAATTTCAGTTGCTTCTGTTGTGATGTGATCCTTCTCGTTTCTTATTCGGGTTATTTGTTTCCTTTCCTGTATTTCTTTAGTCAGTCTAGCCAATGGTTTATCAATTTGGTTAATTTTTTCAAAGAACCAGCTTTTGGCTTTGTTAATTCTTTCAATTGTTTTTTCTGTTCTCTAATTCATTTAGTTCAGCTCTAATTTTTATTATTTGTTTTCTTCTGGTGCTTGATGGATTGTTTTGTTGCTCACTTTCTATTTGTTCAAGTTGTAGGGACAGTTCTCTGATTTTGGCTCTTTCTTCTTTTTGTATGTGAGCATTTCTTGATATAAATTGGCCTCTGAGCACTGCTTTTGCTGTGTCCCAGAGGTTTTGATAGGAAGTATTTTCATTCTCATTGTATTCTATGAATTTCCTTATTCCCTCCTTGATGTCTTCTATCACCCAGTCTTTTTTCAGGAGGGTATTGTTCATTTTCCAAGTATTTGATTTCTTTTCCCTAGTTTTTCTGTTATTGATTTCTAGTTTTATTGCCTTGTGGTCTGAGAAGATGCTTTGTAATATTTCGATGTTTTGGAGTCTGCAAAGGTTTGTTTTATGACCTAATATGTGGTCTATTCTAGAGAATGTTCCATGTGCGCCAGAAAAAAAAGTATACTTTGCAGCAGTTGGGTGGAGAGTTCTGTATAAGTCAATGAGGTCAAGTTGGTTGATTGTTGTAATTAGGTCTTCCGTGTCTCTATTGAGCTTCTTACTGGATGTACTGTCCTTCTCCGAAAGTGGTGTGTTGAAGTCTCCTACTATAATTGTGGAGGTGTCTATCTCACTTTCCAGTTCTGTTAAAATTTGATTTATGTATCTTGCAGCCCTGTCATTGGGTACATAAATATTTAATATGATTATGTCTTCCTGGTCAATTGTCCCTTTTATCATTATGTAGTGTCCTTCTTTATCCTTTGTGGTGAATTTAAGTCTAAAGTCTATTTTGTCAGAAATTAATATTGCTACTCCTCTTCTTTTTTGCTTGTTGTTTGCTTGATGTATTTTTTCCATCCTTTGAGTTTTAGTTTGTTTGTGTCTCCAAGTCTAAGGTGTGTCTCTTGTAGGCAGCATATAGATGGATCGTGTTTCTTTATCCAGTCCGAGACTCTCTGTCTCTTTATTGGTGCATTTAGTCTATTTACATTCAGCGTAATTATAGAAAAATAAGTGTTTAGTGTTGTCATTTTGATGCCTTTTTATGTGTGTTGTTGACAATTTCATTTTTCCACATACTTTTTTGTGCTGAGACGTTTTTCTTAGTAAATTGTGAGATCCTCATTTTCGTAGTGTTTGACTTTATGTTTGTTGAGTCGTTACTTTTTTCTTGGCTTTTGTCTTGAGTTATGGAGTTGTTATACCTCTTTGTGGTTACCTTAATATTTACCCCTATTTTTCTAAGTAAAAACATAACTTGTAATGTTCTATATCGCCTTGTATCACTCTCCATATGGCAGTTTTATGCCACCTGTATTTAGTCCCTCTTTTTGATTATTGTGATCTTTTACATTTTGACTTCAGTGATTCCCTGTTATGAGCATTTTTTTTTTAATTAATCTTAATTTGTTTTTGTGATTTCCCTATTTGAGTTGATATCAGGATGTTCTGTTTTGTGACCTCATGTTGTGCTGGTATCTGATATTATTGGTTTTCTGACCAAACAATATCCTTTAGTATTTCTTGTAGCTTTGGTTTGGTTTTTGCAAATTCTCTAAACTTGTGTTTGTCTGTAAATATCTTAATTTCGCCTTCATATTTCAGAGAGAGTTTGGCTGGATATATGATCCTTGGCTGGCAGTTTTTCTCCTTCAGTGCTCTGTATATGTCGTCCCATTCCCTTCTTGCCTGCATGGTTTCTGCTGAGTAGTCTGAACTTATTCTTATTGATTCTCCCTTGAAGGTGACCTTTCTTTTCTCCCTGTCTGCTTTTAAAATTTTCTGTTTATGTTTGGTTTTGGCAAGTTTGATGATAATATGTCTTGGTGTTTTCCTTTTTGGATCAGTCTTAAATGGGGTTCGATGAGCATCTTGGATAGATATCCTTTCGTCTTTCATGATGTCAGGGAAGTTTTCTGTCAGCAGATCTTCAACTATTTTCTCTGTGTTTTCTGTCCTCCCTCCCTGTTCTGGGACTCCAATCACACACAAGTTATCCTTCTTTTTAGAGTCCCACATGATTCTTAGGGTTTCTTCATTTTTTTAAATTTTTTTATCTGTTTTTTTTTTTCAGCTATGTTGGTGTTAATTCCCTGGTCCTCCAGATGTCCCAGTCTGCATTCTAATTGCTCAAGTCTGCTCCTCTGACTTCCTATTGCGTTGTCTAATTCTGTAATTTTATTGTTAATCTTTTGGATTTCTACATGCTGTCTCTCTAAGGATTCTTGCAACTTGTGAATTTTTCCACTATGTTCTTGAATAAATGTCTTTCTTTACTCTCTGGTTCTTTTTAAGATTTTTTATTGTATTCATGTACTGAAGTTTCACTACATTATATCTTGATTCAGATTTATTTTTACTTTGCCCTCTGGGGATATCTTTGCCTTGCCTAATCTAAGGATTGATATGTTTCATTGTTTTTAGTCACTAGTTCCCCAAATGTTTTTTCCTATATTATTTATTTATTTATTTATTTTTAATAACTTTTATTAAGCTTCAAGTGAACGTTTACAAACCCAATCAGTCTGTCACATATAAGTTTACATACTTCTCACTCCCTACTCCCACTTGCTCTCCCCCTCTTGAGTCCGCCCTTTCAGTCTCTCCTTTCTTGACAATTTTGCCGGCTTCCCTCTCTCTCTATCCTCACATCCCCCCTCCAGACAAGAGTTGCCAACACAATCTCAAGTGTCCACCTGATATAATTAGCTCACTCTTCATCAGCATCTCTCTCCCACCCGCTGACCAGTCCCTTTCATTTCTGATGAGTTGTTTTCGGGGATGGTTCCTGTCCTGTGCCAACAGAAGGTCTGGGGAGCATGGCCGCCGGGATTCCTCCAGTCTCAGTCAGACCATTAAGTTTGGTCTTTTTATGAGAATTTGGGTTCTGTATCCCACTGATCTCCTGCTCCCTCAGGGGTCCTCTGCTGTGCTCCCTGTCAGGGCAGTCATCGATTGTGGCCGGGCACCAACTAGTTCTTCTGGTCTCAGGATGATGTAGGTTTCTGGTTCATGTGGCCCTTTCTGTCTCTTGGGCTCTTAGTTGTCGTGTGGCCTTGGTGTTCTTCAATTTCCTTTGCTCCAGGTGGGTTGAGACCAATTGCTGCATCTTAGATGGCCGCTTGTTAGCATTTAAGACCCCAGACGCCATATTTCAAAGTGGGATGCAGAATGATTTCATGATAGATTATTTTGCCAATTGACTTAGAAGTCCCCACAAACCATGTTCCCCAGACCCCCGCGCTTGCTCCGCTGACCTTTGAAGCATTCATTTTATCCTGGAAACTTCTTTGCTTTTGGTCCAGTCCAATTGAGCTGACCTTCCATGTATTGAGTGTTGTCTTTCCCTTCACCTAAAGCAGTTCTTATCTACTGATTAATCAATAAAAAACCCTCTCCCACCCTCTCTCCCTCCCTCCCCACCTCGTAACCACAAAAGTATGTGTTCTTCTCAGGTTTACTATTTCTCAAGATCTTATAATAGTGGTCTTATACAATATTTGTCCTTTTGCCTCTGACTAATTTCGCTCAGCATAATGCCTTCCAGGTTCCTCCAAGTTATGAAATGTTTCACAGATTCGTCACTGTTCTTTATCGATGAGTAGTATTCCATTGTGTGAATATACCACAATTTATTTACCCATTCATCCGTTGATGGACACCTTGGTTGCTTCCAACTTTTTGCTATTGTAAACAGAGCTGCAATAAACATGGGTGTGCATATATCTGTTTGTATGAAGGCTCTTGTATCTCTAGGGTATATTCCTAGGAGTGGGATTTATGGGTTGTATGGTAGTTCTATTTCTAACTGTTTAAGATAACGCCAGATAGATTTCCAAAGTGATTGTACCATTTTACATTCCCACCAGCAGTGTATGAGAGTTCCAATCTCTCCACAGCCTCTCCAACATTTATTATTTTGTGTTTTTTGGATTAATGCCAGCCTTGCTGGTGTGAGATGGAATCTCATCGTAGTTTTAATTTGCATTTCTCTAATGGCTAATGATCGAGAGCATTTTCTCATGTATCTGTTGGCTGCCTGAATATCTTCTTTAGTGAAATGTGTGTTCATATCCTTTGCCCACTTCTTGATTGGGTTGTTTGTCTTTTTGTGGTTGAGTTTTGACAGAATCATGTAGATTTTAGAGATCAGGCGCTGGTCGGAGATGTCATAGCTGAAAATTCTTTCCCAGTCTGTAGGTGGTCTTTTTACTCTTTTGGTGAAGTCTTTAGATGAGCATAGGTGTTTGATTTTTAGGAGCTCCCAGTTATCGGGTTTCTCTTCATCATTTTTGGTAATGTTTTGTATTCTGTTTATACCTTGTATTAGGGCTCCTAGGGTTGTCCCTATTTTTTCTTCCATGATCTTTATCGTTTTAGTCTTTATGTTTAGGTCTTTGATCCACTTGGAGTTAGTTTTTGTGCATGGTGTGAGGTATGGGTCCTGTTTCATTTTTTTTCAAATGGATATCCAGTTATGCCAGCACCATTTGTTAAAAAGGCTATCTTTTCCCCAGTTAATTGACACTCGTCCTTTGTCAAATATCAGCTGCTCATACGTGGATGGATCTATGTCTGGGTTCTCAATTCTGTTCCATTGGTCTATGTGTCTGTTGTTGTACCAATACCAGGCTGTTTTGACTACTGTGGCTGTATAATAGGTTCTGAAGTCGGGTAAGGTGAGGCCTCCCACTTTCTTCCTCTTTTTCAGTAGTGCTTTGCTTATCCGGGGCTTCTTTCCCTTCCATATGAAATTGGTGATTTGTTTCTCTATCCACTTAAAATATGACATTGGAATTTGGATCGGAAGTGCGTTAAATGTATAGATGGCTTTTGGTAGAATAGACATTTTTACTATGTTAAGTCTTCCTATCCATGAGCAGGGTATGTTTTTCCACTTAAGTATGTCCTTTTGAATTTCTTGTAGTAGAGCTTTGTAGTTTTCTTTGTATAGGTCTTTTACATCCTTGGTAAGATTTATTCCTAAGTATCTTATCTTCTTGGGGGCTACTGTGAATGGTATTGATTTGGTTATTTCCTCTTCGGTGTTCTTTTTGTTGATGTAGAGGAATCCAAGTGATTTTTGTATGTTTATTTTATAACCTGAGACTCTGCCAAACTCTTTTATTAGTTTCAGTAGTTTTCTGGAGGATTCCTTAGGGTTTTCTGTGTATAAGATCATGTCATCTGCAAATAGTGATAACTTTACTTCTTCCTTGCCAATCCGGATACCTTTTATTTCTTTGTCTAGCCTAATTGCCCTGGCTAAGACTTCCAACACGATGTTGAATAAGAGCGGTGATAAAGGGCATTCTTGTCTGGTTCCCCTTCTCAAGGGAAATGCTTTCAGGTTCTCTCCATTTAGAGTGATATTGGCTGTTGGCTTTGCATAGGTGCCCTTTATTATGTTGAGGAATTTTCCTTCAATTCCTATTTTGGTAAGAGTTTTTATCATGAATGGGTGTTGGACTTTGTCAAATGCCTTTTCTGCATCAATTGATAAGATCATGTGGTTTTTGTCTTTTGTTTTATTTATGTGATGGATTACATTAATGGTTCTTCTGATATTAAACCAGCCTTGCATACCTGGTATAAATCCCACTTGATCAGGGTGAATTATTTTTTGGATGTGTTGTTGGATTCTATTGGCTAGAATTTTGTTGAGGATTTTTGCATCAATGTTCATGAGGGATATAGGTCTATAATTTTCTTTTTTTGTACTGTCTTTACCTGGTTTTGGTATCAGGGAGATGGTGGCTTCATAGAATGAGTTGGGTAGTATTCCGTCATTTTCTATGCTTTGGAATACCTTTAGTAGTAGTGGTGTTAACTCTTCTCTGAAAGTTTGGTAGAACTCTGCAGTGAAGCCGTCTGGGCCAGGGCTTTTTTTCTTGGGAGTTTTTTGATTACCGTTTCAATCTCTTTTTTTGTTATGGGTCTATTTAGTTGTTCTACTTCTGAATGTGTTAGTTTAGGTAGGCAGTGTTTTTCCAGGAATTCATCCATTTCTTCTAGGTTTTCAAATTTGTTAGAGTACAATTTTTCATAATAATCTGAAATGATTCTTTTAATTTCATTTGGTTCTGTTGTGATGTGGTCCTTCTCATTTCTTATTCGGGTTATTTGTTTCCTTTCCTGTATTTCTTTAGTCAGTCTAGCCAATGGTTTATCAATTTTGTTAATTTTTTCAAAGAACCAGCTTCTGGCTTTGTTAATTCTTTCAATTGTCTTTTCTGTTCTCTAATTCATTTAGTTCAGCTCTAATTTTTATTAGTTGTTTTCTTCTGGTGCCTAATGGATTGTTTTGTTGCTCACTTTCTATTTGTTCAAGTTGTAGGGACAGTTCTCTGATTTTGGCTCTTTCTTCTTTTTGTATGTGTGCATTTATTGATATAAATTGGCCTCTGAGCACTGCTTTTGCTGTGTCCCAGAGGTTTTGATAGGAAGTATTTTCATTCTCGTTGCTTTCTATGAATTTCCTTATTCCCTCCTTGATGTCTTCTATCACCCAGTCTTTTTTCAGGAGGGTATTGTTCATTTTCCAAGTATTTGATTTCTTTTCCCTAGTTTTTCTGTTATTGATCTCTAGTTTTATTGCCTTGTGGTCTGAGAAGATGCTTTGTAATATTTCGATGTTTTGGAGTCTGCAAAGGTTTGTTTTATGACCTAATATGTGGTCTATTCTAGAGAATGTTCCATGTGCGCCAGAAAAAAAAGTATACTTTGCAGCAGTTGGGTGGAGAGTTCTGTATAAGTCAATGAGGTCAAGTTGGTTGATTGTTGTAATTAGGTCTTCCGTGTCTCTATTGAGCTTCTTACTGGATGTCCTGTCCTTCTCCGAAAGTGGTGTGTTGAAGTCTCCTACTATAATTGTGGAGGTATCTATCTCGCTTTTCAATTCTGTTAAAATTTGATTTATGTATCTTGCAGCCCTGTCATTGGGTGCATAAATATTTAATATGGTTATGTCTTCCTGATCAATTGTCCCTTTTATCATTATATAGTGTCCTTCTTTATCCTTTGTGGTGAATTTAAGTCTAAAGTCTATTTTGTCAGAAATTAATATTGCTACTCCTCTTCTTTTTTGCTTATTGTTTGCTTGATATACTTTTGTCCATCCTTTGAGTTTTAGTTTGTTTGTGTCTCTAAGTCTAAGGTGTGTCTCTTGTAGGCAGCATATAGATGGATCGTGTTTCTTTATCCAGTCTGTGACTCTCTGTCTCTTTATTGGTGCATTTAGTCCATTTACATTCAGGGTAATTATAGATAAATAAGTTTTTAGTGCTGTCATTTTGATGCCTTTTTATGTGTGTTGTTGACAATTTCATTTTTCCACATACTTTTTTGTGCTGAGGCGTTTTTCTTAGTAAATTGTGAGATCCTCATTTTCATAGTGCTTGACTTTATGTTAGTTGAGTCGTTACGTTTTTCTTGGTTTTTATCTTGAGTTATAGAGTTGTTATACCTTTTTGTGGTTACCTTATTATTTACCCCTATTTTTCTAAGTAAAAACCTAACTTGTATTGTTCTATATCGCCTTGTATCACTCTCCATATGGCAGTTCATTGCCTCCTGTATTTAGTTCCTCTTTTTGATTATTGTGATCTTTTACCTATTGACTTCCATGATTCCCTGTTATGTGTATTTTTTTTTTTAATTAATCTTAATTTGTTTGTTTTTGTGATTTCCCTATTTGAGTTGATATCAGGACGTTCTGTTTTGTGACCTTGTGTTGTGCTGATATCTGATATTATTGGTTCTCTGACCGAACAATATCCTTTAGTATTTCTTGTAGCTTTGGTTTGGTTTTTGCAAATTCTCTAAACTTGTGTTTGTCTGTAAATATCTTAATTTCGCCTTCATATTTCAGAGAGAGTTTTGCTGGATATATGATCCTTGGCTGGCAGTTTTTCTCCTTCAGTGTTCTGTATATGTCGTCCCATTCCCTTCTAGCCTGCATGGTTTCTGCTGAGTAGTCAGAACATATTCTTATTGATTCTCCCTTGAAGGAAACCTTTCTTTTCTCCCTGGCTGCTTTTAAAATTTTCTGTTTATCTTTGGTTTTGGTGAGTTTGATGATAATATGTCTTGGTGTTTTTCTTTTTGTATCAATCTTAAATGGGGTTCGATGAGCATCTTGGATAGATATCCTTCCGTCTTTCATGATGTCAGGGAAGTTTTCTGTCAGGAGTTCTTCAACTATTTTCTCTGTGTTTTCTGTCCCCCCTCCCTGTTCTGGGACTCCAATCACCCGCAGGTTATCCTTCTTGATAGAGTCCCACATAATTCTTAGGGTTTCTTCATTTTTTTTAATTCTTTTATCTGATTTTTTTTCAGCTATGTTGGTGTTGATTCCCTGGTCCTCCAGATGTCCTAGTCTGCATTCTAATTGCTCGAGTCTGCTCCTCTGACTTCCTATTGCGTTGTCTAATTCTGTAATTTTATTGTTAATCTTTTGGATTTCTACATGCTGTCTCTCTAAGGATTCTTGCAACTTGTGAATTTTTCCACTATGTTCTTGAATAAATGTCTTTCTTTACTCTCTGGTTCTTTTTAAGATTTTTTATTGTATTCATGTACTGAAGTTTCACTACATTATATCTTGATTCAGATTTATTTTTACTTTACCCTCTTGGGGTATCTTTGCCTTCTCTAATCTAAGGATTTATATGTTTCATTGTTTTTAGTCACTAGTTCCCCAAATGTTTTTTCCTATATTTTTGAAGGGATAGAATTCCTCCACGTTTTGTGAATATATGTACATCATATTTACAATCACGTTTTTAAAATGGTTTTGCCCACGAGGTAGCTAATATTTTCCTAAATTAAAGAAGTGGGGAAAACAGCACAATACAGAAGTAATGAATGCCACATCAGATCAGTTATTTGATGCCATGTCTTATGACTGCCAATGGAACATATTGTTTTTTATCCATGTCTTGCCTGTTTATGTGCTAGTATCCTGTCCTGTGAACTCATTTCAAGGGCTGTGTGCCTGACCCGGAAGCAGCTTTAAGCATTTTCCCCAGGTATAAATAGAAGAGGATGTTTTTTCTTCTGTAAAAATAAATCCAAATAGGTTTTTTTTTGTCCCTTTTATTTTTATTTTATCCATTGAAAGAAAAATAAATATTTATTTGTAGTCTATTTACAAAACTTTTAACCTGTCTTTATTTTTAATTTTCCCCCATAATTTTGTGATATGGGCACTAGCATTTATTACATTATACACAAAAAGAAAGGACAAGGAGAAAAAAATCTGATGATAGTTTCAGAGAAGAAACAAAAGTGGGAGAAACAAGCCTTAAATCTGGACCATGACCATACATGGGAGGTAAAACTTTTATTCACCACCTTCACTGGGTGACACCTAAAATATTTCAGGATTTGTGTCAGGATTAAATTGTAGTTTATACTTCACACAACCTCTTAAGGTTGATATCACCACTGACATTTTATAGATGATAAAATTGATATGAGGAGATTTTAAGTAGTTTTCCCTAAATGTCCAGCTAAATTATGTATATATATAAAACCTTTTAAAATACATACCCTGTAAACCAAACCCATTACCATAGAGTTGATTCCAACTCACAGCTACCCTATATTATCTCTCAACTATTTGGAACTGGTGAATCTAAAGGGTGGTACACTTTTTAATGACATAGAACAGAAAGAGAGAGAGAAAGGAAAGAAGTAAAGGAAGGGAGGGAGGGAGGGAGGAAGAGAAAGAGAGAGGGAGGAAGGAAGGAAGGTAGGAAGAAAGAAATGAAAGTTATTAAAATAGAAATTCTCTGTATATAGTAGAGGATCAACAATATATATAAAAGAATTTTTATTCCCAGATGAAATTGTTTTAGTGTTAAAAATTTATTCATTTTAACAAATTCTTGTGTTTATATTTCGTCATATGTCCTGGCTCTAACATATTCTCATTCAACAGTGAGTTATTCTAAAACAACCCAAATCTAATGAATGATAGAAGGAGAATGCGTATATTTAGTTAAGTGTCTTAACTAAATATACGCATTCTTCTCTTTAAGTGTAACTTCTCCGTAAAACAGCCTTTCAGGAAAAGAGATTGAAAAGAGGTCAGCATTGCTCTCCTTTGAGTGCTTACACCCGAAATTTACTAAGAAAATCACCCTCATAGAAAACTTTCAATGACGTCACACATTTATTATGACGTTTCAGGGGAATGAGGTCATTTCTAAGTTCCAAAGGAACAAATTCATTGGAATTCAATAAATGTGGAATTAAAGAAAAATAACTTCTTAAAAAATGAACTACCATAAACAGTGCCACTTTACAATGGAGACTTTGTCTTCCACAGCAGTGCCCCCAAAGGGTGGTGGGTCTCTGGGGAAGAAGAAAGAAACCATGGGGTCTGCAGAGGTGGAGGATATGGTGATGGAGAGGCCTCCAGGGGTCCCTGTGACCAAAGCTTTGGGCTCACAGGTGAGGATAAGGACCCTGAAAGCTCTACTAAATCTACTCTCTATTCTCAGAGGTCTCTATCCAAGAGGAAAATGCCCAGGAGTCAACAATATCCCAAGCAAAAAGCCCAAGTTCCAGGCCCAGGAAGATTCCAAAAACCATCAGAGAGCTCTTTTCCTTCATTTTCCACCAAGCAAACCTCTCACTCCTCCAGCTACGGGGCTGCCCCAGGACAGCGATGGGTCAGGTGCACATATTTCACCAAGGTGCGCACAGTCAAGGGGGTGGCGGTCGCCTGGCAGACCAAAACCTCCTTTGCCCCCGTGGGCAAGATGCCCCAGGTCTTTGAGGCCGAGCTCTCTGAGGAGAGCACGATCAGCTCTGCCCCCACACTGGCCAACACTCAGTCCCTGGTCAGCAACCTGGAGCCCTGGCAGGAGGGGCCCCAGACCTGTACTCCGGACACCACCGACCAAGGGGAGGAGCATGGGGAGAGCCCCCGCGCAGCCACCCCAGAGTGGCTGGTGACCCGTGAGCACGGCTTCCGCTGCGTGGCCTGCTGCCGCGTGTTCGAGTCCCGGGAGGCCCTGGTTGCGCACGCAGCGCGTGGTGTGACTCAGGGCTTCAGCTACCGGGTCTTCTTTGAAGAGCTGCTGGAGAGGCGGCTGCCACGCTCAGTCCAGCGCAGGCCCCAACGCTGCCACCAGCTGGCCAGGCGTTACCTGATGGCCTCCAAGAAGAGGGAGGTGAGGGAGAAGAGAGCGGTCTGCAGGCACCTGGAGGAGCAGCTGGAGAAGCAGAGAGAAGAACTGAAGAGGCTGAGGCACCAGCTGGACAGGCTGCAGAGGCAGGCCAGGCTGCAGAAGGCACAGCACCAAGGCCAGAGGGGGAAGCACCTAAAGACCTGCTAGCACCCTGGGACTAGGAGGAGCAGGGCCTTTGGGCTGGAAACGTGGGCCCTTCAGGAGAGACCTCCATTCAGGTTCGTTTAACCCAGCTTCCCTGGAAGATCCTAGCCTCCTTCCCGTGTGCCCACCAGCCTTCAACCCCAAGGGCACAAAGAGCTCCAGCCCTAAGGGGGATCTGGATGGAAGAAGCCCCAGATAGCTGAACACAGACACCAGGTCCCCTAAGAGGCTCCCCTGGCCCAGGAGAGGACAGGACAGGCCTCATCTTGATGGTGAGGTCTTGGGACCCTAAGGATGAGCACAGCGTAAGTAGGGAAAGGGGAATGGGATTTCAGTGGGACTTGGGAGGCTAAGGGGGACCCTGTTGAGGTGTGATGGTGAAGGGGGTATCACTGAGTTCTTTGGAGGAGAAGGAATCAGAGAGATGGCAGGGTGTCAGGAAACCTGCCTGCAGGTGAGCAGTGGGCATAAAGCCCTAAACCAAGGACTCTGGGTCCCTTCCCAGCAGCATACAGGCAGAGAAAGAGGTAGGGCTTGGCAGGAGGAGAGGAGGGCCCGGTTAAGGAAAATGAATTCACCCCAGCCATGTCTTCTGGTCTCCTAGGGTGAATTTGGGGTTCTGATTAGGATGCATTGTTGTTGCCTCATTAGGGGAATGTAAGTGGGAGGTGGTGTAGAAAAATCCCCCTGGGTGTTAACCATTTCTGGATAAGAGTTGATCCAGCCCTTGCAGGGTATTTCTTGTAGAGTATGTCCTCGGGTAAGGGGTAGAGCTTTGGAACTTTTTCTTCTCCTTTAAATAAAGCTGTACATTCCAGTTCTTGACACGTCAATAAATCTTGTTAATTTTTTTCCCCCCTGTGGTCAAATCTGACCTGTCCCGAGGTCAAAGAACTGGAAGAAAAAGGCCATCTGAGATGACAGAAGCAAAAGAGAGGAGAGGCTTCTGAACCTGGGGAGAACAGCGAGAACACAGGTGACCAGAGGTATGGATGGGAAGAGGCAAATTCAGGCCCAGACTCAACAGTGGACAACAAAGACCAAGTCTCAGTCACAACATCAAATCCCAGGTGTGGGGAAGCCCTGGACATGACAGGGATGTATCCACCTCTCTGGGCGATGAGACCGCAGAGGGCAGAGGAAAGGAGGGCAGGACCTCTAGGATGGGCACCTCCATCCACAGTCTGTCCTGTGTGTATGCCTCAGAGTGACAGAGACAGCTCCTGTGAGGGAGAGGGTCACAGGCAGAGAAGAGCCAAGGTGTTCAGGCCAGGTAAATTCTGCAGTCTCCTAAGGATCCAAAACAAAAAATCAGAGATTCTCAGAGGTATCAGGGTGGGAGGGGTTGGCATTCCCAGGCTGGGGAGAGGCTGGCTGGGGAGGTACTGCTTTCTGAAATCTTTTCATCAACGTCTTAATTCTTAAAAGCTACCTTCCCAGTTGATGTCCTCTATGCTCTAGGCTCAGAACGAAAAGGGCCTCGAATGCACAAAGGCGGGTTATACAGTGGGTCAAGGCAGGGAGGAGGTGGTACCAGCACATCCAGGAAAGAGAATTTTCTGGAACATCATGAGTTACCTAGTGAATCGCACATAGTGTCCAGCCTTCTACATTTAGCTGTAGACATGTGCTTGCAAACATGTTTGAGGGGTAACTCTACTGACTTCCCAAAATTATTTCTGGTCATTTCCAGTTATAGAGACCAGAAGAGCTCACTGGTTCCAAGAACAAGAAATCCACTGGATCTGATTATTACTCTCTGTGGTGTGCTCTCCTTCCAGTGATTAAAATCTTCTGTCTGTCATTATAGAAAATTTTCACCTATTTAAAATATCTAACAAAACACATTAAAATATACATGTATCTATGATGTTTATCAATTTCCAAAGTTCTGAAATTGTTTTTTATTACATTTGCAAGATTACAGATTTGTATGACAAAAAAGTTACATCAGGGTCCCACCCTCATATGTAATTTGCTCCCGCTCCCACAAGGTATCCAATGTTAATAGACACATTTGTGTCCTTCCCTACATTTCTCTGCAGGGACACATACACACAGTCACAGGTACACAAGTACATCTGCTGGGGTGTTTGCTTTTATGGAAACTTGGTCTCACTGTACCCACATTGCTCTCGCCCCTTCTTTCACTTGGCATTCTACCTTGATTCTCTGTAAGTCATTAGATATGGCACTGACACTATATTTTTGGGTCTTTAACTTACATGAAAAATTTAAATAGGTGATATCAACTCACTACACTTTATCTGGACTTATACATGTTGTTGTTAGAAGCTATCAAGTCAGTTCTGACCCCCAGTGACCCTAGGCACCACAGAACAAAACTCGGCCCGGTCATTGCAATCCCAATAATAGTTGCTATATTTGAGCACACTGTTGCAGCCACTGTATCAATCTCATTGAGGGTCTTCCTCTTTTTCCCTGGACCTCTGCTTTACCAAGCATGATGTCCTTTTCCAGGGACTGGTCCTTCTTGATAACATGTCCAAAGCCATCCTTACTTCTAAGGAATATTCTGGCCTTCTCTGTACAAGACAGATTTATTCACCCATATATAACACCACTAAAATGGAAACATTATCATCCATGCTTTTTAAGTCCACTCTTCCTGCATGTTCTAGCTCTCCTCCCCCTGTTCCTACCCACAAGTGAATCCAAGGTAATTCGGGTTAACAATGTGGTAAGTAGTCTCTCTTATCCTTGCTTAAACAAGCACACACAGACTTACATGTATCCTCATCTTCTCATTTATACACACACATAAACATAAACAGGTATTCAAGCATATTCAAAAAATTGATATTGTTTAACCCAGATGTGCTCATTTTATATACACTTCTCTGCACCTTGATTGTTTCAGTAATACTTCCATAATACTTCATAGAGATTTCTCCCACTCAACTACTACAATTCTTTTTCATTCTAATGACTCCCTGTTTTATTGATGATGTAGCTTTACCATAAGTTATCTATCATTCCACCATCAATGGACAAAGTTTGCTCATATTAATAATAACTATCCTTTCTATACTATAGGATTTGTTTCTGTGGAATAGACTCCACAGAGTGAGATTTCCAATTCAAAGAATATTAAAAGTACAGAGCCATGGCCATGTCTTTCCCCTAAAAAAAATTCCCCTAGAGGCTGCCATAATGCACCTCTCCAGCCACGTCTCAGGGCATCCTTCTCCCCACAGCCCAGCCAGCCGTAGGTGGTGCTGATTTTCAAATTGTGCCAGTTTCACTGGCAGTGTGATATTTTCTTAACTTGGACTATGTTTACTGGGCATGTGGATTTACTCTGAATGAACTGTTTGAATTCACTGCTCATTGTTCAAGTGATTAACTTTTATCCTTCTGTGTAAAATGGAAATTGTTATTAAGCCTTGTCATCTCCATTTCACATGATTTTCCAAATCTATCATTTGTGTATCACATTTTTGCAAGCTTTGTCCCCCAGAACGATCACTTGAGTCAGCACCATTTATTAAATAAATATAATTTTCTTGAAATATGACCTTTGTAAGTTATTGTGACTTCTTAACAGATTTTCTGTTTCATTGGTTGACTTGTCAGTTTCTATGCTATATAATATCAATTTGTTCTGTTACCCGAAGAGGTAGACACCTGTTACTATCCTGCTTTTTCATGTTTTACTTTGGTAAAACTGCCCTCGTTTTGCAGCGATTAAGTGCCCAACTGCTAATGCAAAGAAAGTTTGGCAGGTGGAACCCACCAGGTGGCTCCAAGGGAGAAAGACCTGGTGTTCTGCTCCCATAATGATTACAACCTAGAAAACCCTATGGGGCAGTCAGATGGGATCGCTTTGAGTCAAAAATCGCCTCCAAGTCTCGTAACAACAGGTATATTCTTTGTTATCTATTCTTTTATCTACTGTACTATTTGTAGCATATGATTCCTGTATACAGTTCAAAAACAACTATCTTAATATTCCGGCTAGAAATGCATTCCACTTATATATTAGTTTTAGGGACCTCCATTTAATTGACAAGACATTCCATTTGAAAATATGGCATATTTTTGCATATATTCAGGTTTCATTTTATGTACTTTAATACATTGTTTTCCCTCATAGAGGTCCTTTGCTGCTCTGGTTAAAACAATGTTTTGCTAAATATTTTACAGTTTTGGACACAGTGTGATACAGTCAAGTAGTAGGGGAAAGAGAAGGGTCTGCCCTTCCCACCCTTGCCAATTTTAGACCCTTATTCTATACTGGAGAGAAACCATTGATTTTGATGCATTTGTCTTTTATGCAGGTATGTAATTATATCATCATTATTTTAAATATCTCTTTTAATACTTGTACTAGTTATTTAAATTTTCTAGTTTATTCCTTCACCTAAAAACTATGTTGAGTGATAGCAAAATTTTTGTCTAGTTCCAAATTTATCGGAATGGGTTTAATATTTTTCCATTTATCTCACACCTGATAAGTTTGGGGATAATTTGTTATGCACCAATGGATAACTAACACTCTGAGCTACTGACCTTTATGGTAATCTACACACAACTTGTTTCTGACAGGTAAGTACTTCCACCTGGCCTCTGTTCAGCTGGGATACCATGATTTACATTGCTACTAGGCAGCCCAGCTCCCACTAACAACATGAGCCTATAGAGAATTGTTCTTGTTAGCTGTCATCAAGTCCTTTCTGACTCATGACCACCCCATGTGGGCATAGTAGAAGTGTTCAATAGGGTTTTCAAGGCTGTGATCCTTTAAAAGCAGATCGTCAGGACTGTCTTCTGAAGTGCCTTTGGGTAGGTTCAAACCAATGAACTTTCAGCTAGTATAGAACACTTAACTGTTTGTGGCACCCAGGGACCCCCTGCAAAGGATACATATTGGTAAGCTCCATGTTGCTGGTGCTCCCCTCATCTCCGCATTCCTTATTCTTTTGATGAAATGGGTGTCCTTCAGGACCTCCAAGAAATGGTCTTATAGAAGACTAACTCAGACTTGCCCACATATTGGAGGCTTTTATTTCTTCTTCCAACACCCGACACAGTAGGTCCGGCATTTCAATTTCATAGAATTTGGGCCATTGCCTTTTCTAAGCTTCCAAAAGCAATCCCACAGCATATTAAACCCATTTCCAGAACCCTTGCTACGGCAATAAATCCTTGTCAACAAACTCTCCTTGACCCAACTTTATATTAAACTCCCCTTGACTCAGCACCTTCAGCACTCGTCCCTCAGCACACCCCCGTCCTGCTCACACAAGGCAGCCAGGTCTTGCAGCTCCTGCAATGTACACTCCCTCCCCCCCCCTTACCACAACTATCACTTCCGCCGGTGGCTATGCTGGTATCTGACAGCTAAGTATCTGGACAAATGCATGGGATTCTATCTGAGGATTCTGCAAGGGAAACTGTTGAAGGTGGATTGGGGGGGTGACCAGAACACAGAGTATGAACATTCCAGAGGTTGAAATTAAATGAGCCCAAATCCCAGAGCTGCACATCTGTTGTGGACAGAAACAGCTACGAGAGAAGCCTTCTCTCATATAAATGGGATAGAGGGTCCATAAAGGAGAGAGATGGGCAGGTGGGCAGGTGGGCAGGTGGACAGGTGGGCAGACACCTGAAACTCTGGCAGAGGAGAATCCTTCTCTCTGACCAGATTATGGAAGGGCCAACGAGTGTAGAAGAATCTCCAATATATTTTTTTCTCTCTCTCTGCTGTTAACTGGCACCTAGTCAATTCTACCTCAAAGGCTGAGACTTTTCAAAAGCAGATTGCCAGGCTTGTCTTTTGAGGTGCTTCTTGACAAGTTCAAACTGCCAGCCTTTTGGCTGGTTGTCCAGTGCTTTGGCCCCATAGGAAGAACCAGTCACTTATGTGAACGACAGAATGAAGAGATTAAAGCCCCAGCATTCCTGCCAGTGGGCCAGGAAAGCACTCCTTCAGAACTCAGACAGCAGCAGAGAAATAAAGAGAGGAGACTGTGCAAGAAAGAGATTCTGCAGACTTGCTATGAACTCCTGGTTAACCCCCCAGATGCATATGCATTGCCCTGACTCTAAGAAGCATTATCAAATCCTTTAAGAGGCGCCCTATGGGTTAGAACGCCATCAAGGTTCCAGACTGAGTGGGGCTCACATAGATTAGATCTGAATACAGCTGCAAAGCCTTCAAAAATTGAACTAACATTTGAACCATAGAATACAGAAGATGGGACAGAACTTGGAGCCTGAACATAACTGGGTCAATAGACTGCTAAAAACAAAAAAGAAAAAAATTCTCATAAAATTAAGCCAGACTTGTAGTCTTGAAATCATAAGACACAGATTTTAAAATGCTATTCTAATCATTCTCCAAGAAATAACAGGGACACTTTTTTAAATAAATGGAAAGATAACGGGTGCTATTTGCAAAGGAAAATTTTACATGGTAAAAATACATGGTAGAAATAAAATTCATTTGATAGTTTCAACAGCAGAATGGTGATGACGGAGAAAAAAATAGATGAGTTTAAAATATTTACTCTGAAAAGAGAGAAAAAATACGGAAAAAAATGAAAAGAGCCTCAAGAATTAGAGAAACAGTCTGTTTATTTATTAGAACTCCAGAAGAAGTGGAGAAAATGTGTGCTGTAGGAAAACATATTTGATGAAATACTGGGTGAACACTTTCCAAGTTTGATGAAAGACGTGAACTTACAGATTCAGAAGGTCAGCAAACCCCAACAGGTTAATCCTAAAGAACTCTGTGTGAAAATATCATATTTTTATGCAAATATTGTGTTATGTGTTTTTTGCAGATCACACGCTCCCCTCCCCCCAAACCGGCATATTTGCAAGCATGCTGTGCTAGTTTTTTACACCAACATATAAAAAAAAAAAATAAAATTAGGCACCATTTCTCATAAGAGTACCCGGAAAGAGGAAGGCTCAGTTGGCAAAAAATATCTATAATGTGTGCATTATTTGCACAAAAATACAGTACATCATAATCAACTGCAGAATAACAAAGATCAAGAAAATACCCAGGAAGAAGCTAGAGAGAAAACAATAGATTTCACATGGGAAAAATAATTTCACTGACTCTTTCTTCATTATCAGAAAACCACAGAGGCTGAAATGTTGTGAAAAAAACATTTTTTCAACACTGAAAGATCAGAAACATTACCCCAGATTTCTATATCCAATCATTACCTTCAGGAGTAAAGAAAAAATAGTGCCATTCTTAGGGAAGGAAAACTGAGAGAATTCATCGCCACCAGACTTCTCCCAAACGAGACACTAATGGAAGTGCTTCAGGAGGTAGACTTGGAATTTCAGCCGTATTTCAGGAAAGCAGAAAACGTGGGAACTATGTGGGTAAATATACTGTGTTAATACTGTAGTCACTGCACAACATGGCGCTGGACATGACTCTGTGGAAAGTTTTTCCAGTCTCTTGGAAATGCTTGGGAACATACTCTTGACAGAAAATCATTATTAGAGAATAGAATTAATTTTGACAATATCTGAAAGATGTCTGTAGTCAAGTCTGGTGAATAAAATGGAAACTAAATTTTGGGACCCAAAATAAGGTGTGGTAACAAAAAATGAGTCTCAATTCCGATGTGGCCATGAGCTGGCTCTGAAGGCCGGCCTCCCCCAGAGAGGCGTTTCAGGCACATTGGGAGCAATGGCTTGTTGTTCTTGTTGCTAGGTGCCATCGAGTGGATTTGTGAGTCATTGCTGCCCAGAGTGAAGGCAATAGTGTCCCAACAGGGTTTCCTGAGTTGTAATCTTAATGGGAGAGGATTGCCAGATCTTTACTCCTTTGAGCCTTTGGGTGGGTTCAAACCATTGACCTTTCGGTTAGCAGTCAAGCACTTAAACTTTGCACCACCAGGGCTCCTTGGAATAATGGCAGCAGCACAGAATTTGGTACAAACTTCCCCATGGGCCTTCCCTGAGAAGTAACCTCTTTGCTGAAGGACCAAGTTTAGTTTTCATACATAGTCATTCTGTACAAAGTCTCCATAAGAATTAGAGTGCCTCCTTGAATGGACAACATTTTACATGTCCTCCATGAAGAAAATGCCTCAAGGGCAAAGTTTAAGAGTAAACCAAGGCATTTCCCATAACTCCTTACCTGAGAGCGTCTTCGTGAGGATTTCCTAAACACACGGAAAAGAACATAGTAGACACTGCCTTCTATTTACCTCTTCCCTCCTAAACAAACAGAAACCTTTGCTGAGATGTCAGGTGTCAAGCCCCAAACTACTCTTCTTATCCTGTATGTAAGTTCTGTAATGAGACCAGGACCCAGGCAGTATTTCCCATCTTTCAAAGTTTGAAAGTGAAATCCTGTTACAAGTCACTAGATCAGCCCAGGAGCTGGAAGACTGAAATTCCTGGTCCTCTGACAAGTGGGAAGGGCAGGGTGGGATTGGGCAGAGCCTCCTTGACCATCACTTGCCCCAAAAGGCTCTGGAGGCTGCTTCATGTTATAAGTCAAAGGCCCTTCCAGCCCAGTCGCATAAGAGCAGGGAAAGGCTTTTTCCATTGAAAGAAGAAATGGGCTCAGGAGCAGCAGGTTTGAGGCCATTCAGCTTCTGTCAGCTTTGTGGCTTCGGACATCTTGGCCGCTGGTCGCCTTCACAACTGGGTCTTTATACCTCTCCACCTCTCTCTCCCTCCCAGTTTTCTCCCAGTACCATGGGCTGTGGCTTCTGCTAGTTTTAATGATTTCAATGTTTCAGTAGCTCCTCGCCCCACTCAGAGGAGGCAGGTTTGCAGGGTGTGAGGGACAAACCCATAGTGCTGCTTAGGTTTCCTTCAACAGAAACACTCCTGAGGTGACAAGCTGTCCTGACTGATCTTGAGACCAAGACAGACAGAAACTCAGTGAGAGGGTCATTGGCTTCTGGAAGTGTCAGCACTCTCAGAGACATGTCCCGGGGTCATGCCCAATTGCAGGAAAAATGAAGTGGCTCTGAACCTCGGTGTGTTGACCGTCCAGTACAGAGGACCCGGAAGCCTCAGGAGGATTCTCAGTCTTAGTCTAACCAAGCACTGGGGAAATCCTCACAGGGTGGGAGCAGTGATATTCCTGGGTATCTTTATTCTAAAAATCTCAGAGCAGTTGCTACAGTCTTGTGAGGTGGGAAAAGAGAAAGCTTGGGACCACAGGAGGGTGGCAAAAGAAGTAGGCTCCTATCACTCACTCCCTCTTGGATCTTGTTCAGGTTTTTTTGTTTTTTAATGCAACCTGGGCTCCAGGCAGGCACTTATTGCTAAAGTTGTATTTCTCTGTTTTAATTTATGATATCTAAGTCAAATCTGGAGTCTTGAGCTCATTTTGATAATTCGTCTTTAGTCTGTGCAGACAAGAGTCCACTCACACCCATGATGAAAGCAAAGGAAATAAATTCCCTAGCCTAGACCAGGGCGGGCTCTCTTGCTCCTCAAACTAAGAGTACCACACTTGGGGAGCTCTCCTAGGGCAGTGCAGGTGGCGAGTCCAGTCTGGGGCCCTGGGAAGGGGATGGGGTGGGTGCCAGGCAGTGTGGCCTCTGTGGCTTCACCTTCTCCTCCAGGAAGTGCATCTCGAAGGCCTCCACATTTGGATCCTGACGCTAACCACAAGTTCTCACCCTTCTGTGTCCACTGTCTGGACCCAAGTCCCCATATGCCTCCTCTGCCCTCCTATCTCATCATATGCGCTGTGATCATGCTCCGGTATGTACCCTGGGTCTCGCCCTCTATGGCCTTCGGGTCCCCGAGTTCTGTTGGGACCTGCCAGTCTGGGCAGTCTCAGGTGTGGGTGGGGCTGGGTGGGCTGGGACTGTCACAAAAGGCTCCTGAAGCCAGCTCTTTCCTGCTCCCCACCAGCTTGTGGTAGGGCTGCCCAGGACCCCGCACCTCTCCCGGGTGCCCCTCTCTGAGCATCCCTGCCGTCCCCTCCCCTAGTTCTTGAGGCACCTTCTCTTGATGCACAGATGCAACTGGGCACCTCACCACACAGAACCCGGAGTCGGTTCTCAGCTAGATTAAAGACCTGAACCTGAAATGCACAACCTTAAAACCACTAGAACCAATAACTCGTTGTCGTCTAATCCATTCCGACTCATAGGGACCATAAAGGACAGAGTAGAACTGCCCTATAGGGTTCCCAAGGAGCGCCCGGTGGACTTGAACTGCCAACCTTTTAGTTACCAGCTGTAGCTTTTAACCACTACTCCACAAGGTTTCCTAAAACTGCTAGATAGGTGGGAAATGAAAAAAGGAAAAAAAAGTAAATAAAAAAATTTTAAGAAAAAGAACAATTACAGAATATGTAAAAGAAAAAAAATAACAAAATAAAAAAAAATCACATAATATGAGACTGTAACCTCACATTTTGGAGTCAAGGAGGCTGGGTTGTATCTTTCTTTGCAAATAAGTCTTAGATTAGGGAATTGGTACCAGGAGTAGATACACACTCTCACTTCAGGAAAATGGAAAATCTGGGATTAATTGACCTGGATGAGGCGGAAAACGGTGATAACCACATAATATTTAAAGATGAAATCCTAACAGCCTAAAACATGCAGTGGAAATTTTTCTAAGTAAAGTAGCATTAGAAGAGGCCTTTAATCACTACACAAAATGGGTCAGTAGTTCAAGATCTCCCTACAAAGATGGAATCAACTCAATGGCCAACTGGTTTTGGGTTTGGTAGATCACTTTTAGGCAGGTTCCAGCAAACACGCAAAAAACAGATCATTTCAATCTTGTACACAGTCAATAAAGAAGAGAAAACTATTAGATGCTTCCCAACTTGTTCCCTAAGGCCACTTTAATATTGATACCAAATTAGAAAAGGAAGGTACAAGGGGAGTTACAGGACAAGCACACTAAGCAACTGAGATGCAAAAACCTACCTAAAATGCTGGCAAAGAAATCCAGCAAGGTATAAAGCATGCAATATGCCATGATCAAGGGGGTTTATTTAAAGGATGCAAGCTTGAGTGAACATTAAAGGTTTAATAATTTAATTCACCACATGTGTAGGTTAAGGAAGAAAAGACATAGGTTCACCTCAAGAGACGGTGAAAAGGCAGTGATAAAATCCAACCACACTGAGACATAAGAACTCTGAGCAAACATGGAACAGAAAAGGAGTTCCCGAATGTGGAAAACTACAACTAGCATGATAGTTCCTGGTGAAATATGGAACATTCTCTTTAATATTAATTAGCAACAAAATCAGGATGCTTTCTCTCATTATTTCTATTAAATATTTAACACTGGAGTACAAAAAGAAAAAGAAAACATATAACTCTTATTATTCATAGATTATAGGAATGTCTCCACAGAAAAATTTAAAAAACATAGAAAATATTAGAATTAATATTAGTTAATCATAAATACAAAGTAAAAAATAAAGTGAATTTCTCTGCAGCAGCATCAAGACAACTCTGTCATAGCTCTCAGTGAAAGCAGAGGACACTGACAGGGAAACAGCGGGATCCAGGTGGGCTAGATTTTTTTTTTAGACCAAGGAGGGGAGAGCACTATTTTACACTGGGCTGGATTTATAAGCACAGGTATGTGTGTTAGTTACCTAGTGCTGCCGTAGGAAAAAAAAATAAATAACACAGTTGGGTGGTTTTAGAGAATAAAAATTTATTCTCTCGCAGTTCAGGAGGCTACCTGCCTGAATTCAGGGCATGGCTCATGTCTACTCCAGCTTCTAGCAGCTTCCAGCCACCCATTGTGTTCCTGGCCTTGTAGATGCATATGCTCCGTTGTCTGTCTTCCTCTCCTACTGAGTGTGTCTGTGTCTATTCTGCTGTTTTTATAACTCAGAAGGGCCTAGGTTTAGGACCCACCCTACACTGGTATGGCCTCATTAATATAATTTTAAAATCCCCTATATCCAAATCAGGTCACATTTACGGGTACGGTGGTTAGGATTTCAACATACCTTTTGGGGTTTTACAATTCAGTCCATAATAGTGCCCTCACCAGATATTCTGGACTGAGAATACTAGCATGAGCAGCTAGGAGTGGTTCTATTTTTTTCCCGCATTAGTTGGTTGTAACTTGTCTCAATGGCCACTCATATGAACTTTGGAGCAGCTTATTATGAAGGCCCTGGCCAACCTTTCGTACCCATGTCCGTTGTGTGGAAAAACACACAGCCTCCCATCACTGAAGCCTTGGGAAATTCATATATAAGTGTGGAATGGAGTTGGGACCGGAACTGTCTCGTGGCCTTGATAACATGGAATAGCTGTTAAGATATCCACATGGAGATGTCAGGTAATAATACTAACAGCTAACACTTACTGAGTACATGCACTGGTGCCAGGATTCTTGTAAGGGCTTCTCCTTTCCTAAGATATTTGTTCTGCATGATAGCCCTATGAGGAATGTATCATTATAATGCACATTTTATACATGAAGAGGCTGATACAGAGATTTAAGCTGATATTTGAGTATAAGTCTGGACCCAGGAGGAGTTGAAATGGCTGGAGGTGTAAATCTCACGTCCTCAGCTATAGGCCAATGGCTGTGGACACACTGAGGCATTCCAGACAGAGGGTGTCAATAGAGAGAGAGGACTAAACACCGAGCCCTAGGGCACCCTGACACCTACAAGCTGGCCAGGTGAACCACAGCCAACAAAGCTCTCTGAAGGCCAGTGTGGTTCCTGGAAGGTGGTCTGTCCTTTCTCTAGGCCGAATTTCCCCACTGCCCCTCCCACCCGCACTGGCTTGTCCCCTTCCTAATGGCAGGGACAATGTGTGACTTTCACCACTGCCCAAGATCCCAAGGTTATAATAACATTAGTATGGAAAGCAGAATGATGGAGTCAGGAAGCCTGGTGGTCACATGCAACGAGAAAAGAGCAAATAAAGACGGGGAGAAGACTGTGAGCCAGAGAGGTAGGAGAAATGAATATTTCCTGAGTGCTAAATAAGGCTGGACGTCTGCTAGTGGCATGTAGTTCCTCATTTAAACTTCAGAGGGACACAATGGGTGGAATAGACATTGCTATCCACTTTCATCATGCAAACATTTTATTTCCTTTGATTTTAACAGTAACTTCTTATAAAAACAAATGAGAAAATAGAGAAGAGTATAATAAAAGAATACATCTCATCAATTCAGTACTATCATTTTGCCTCAGCAGCTACACATTTTTGTTGTTGATGTAAATATAACACGCAACCTTTGCCAAGTGAACGAGTTCTACAGGTGTACACACTATTGACAGAAATTACATTAATCGGCTGTGCAACCCTACCCTTAATCTGTGTGATTTTTCCATCATTGTAAACAGAAACTCAGTTTCCATATGCAATAAAAAAAAATATGCAATAGCACCTCTTTATTCCCTCCCTCCTGCCCCTGAGAACCCTTATAAACTTTCGTCTCTATACATTTGCCTGTTTTTGTAAAAGGCATGGTGACACTACCCAGAGGTACCTCGGAAGGAAGCGCTGGTGACTGTACCCAGAGGTACCTCGAAAGGAAGGCCTGGTGACTGTACCCAGAGGTAACTCAGAAGGAAGGCCTGGAGACTGTACCCAGACGTACCTCGGAAGAAAGGCTCGGTGACTGTACCCAGAGGTACTTCGGAAGGAAGGCCTGGTGACTGTACCCACAGGTATGTGGGAAGAAAGGCCTGGAGACTGTACCCAGAGCTACCACGGAAGGAAGACATGGTGACTGTACATAGAGGTACTCGGAAGGAACGCCTGCTGACTCTACACAGAGATACCTAGAAAGGAAGGCCCGGTGACTGTAACCAGAGGTACCTCGGAAGAAAGTCCCGGTGACAATACCCAGAGGTACCTCGGAAGGAAGGCCTGGTGACTGCACCCAGAGGTACCTCGGAAGGAAGGCCTGGTGATTGTACCCAAAGGTTCCTCGGAAGGAAGGCCTGGTGACTGTACCCAGAAGTACCTCAGAAGAAAGGCCTGGTGACTGTACCCAGAGGTACCTCGGAAGGAAGACCTGATGACTGTACCCAGAGATAACTCGGAACGAAGGCCTGGTGACTGTACCTATAGGTACCTCAGAAGGAAAGCCTGGTAACTGAACCCAGAGGTACCTCGGAAGGAAGGCCTGGTGACTGTACCCAGAGGTACCTAGAAAGGAAGACCCGGTGACTTTAAACAGAGGTACCTCGGAAGAAAGTCCCGGTGACTATACCCAGAGGTACTTCGGAAGGAAGGCCTGGTGACTGTACCCAGAAGTACCTCGGAAGAAAGGCCTGGTGACTTTACCCAGACGTACCTCTGAAGAAAGGCCTGGTGACTGTACCCAGCGGTACCTCGTAAGAAATGCCTGCTGACTGTACCCAGAGATGCCTCGCAAGGAAGGTCTGGTGACTGTACTCAGAGGTACCTCAGAAGGAAGGCCAGGTGACTGAACTCAGAGGAACCTCGGAAAGAAGGCCTGGTGACTGTACCCACAGGTACCTCGGCAGAAATGCCTGCTGACTCTACCCAGAGGTACCTCGGAAGGAAGGCCTGGTGGCTGTACTCATTAGTACCTCGGAAGACAGGCCTGGTGACTGTACCCAGAGGTACCTCGGAAGGAAGGCTGGTGGACTGCACACAGAGCTAACTCAGAAGGAAGGCCTGGTGACTGTACCCAGAGGTAACTCGTAAGAAAGGCCTGGTGACTCTGCCCAGAGTTAGCACAGAAGAAAGGCCTGGTGACTGTACCCAGAGGGACCTCAGAAAGAAGACCGGGTGACTGTACCGACAGGGACCTCGGAAGGAGGCCTGGTGACTGTACCCAGGGGTACCTCAGAAGGAGGCCTGGTGACTGTACCCAGAGTTACCTCGGAAGGAAGGCCTGGTGACTGTACTCAGAGGTACCTCAGAAGGAAGACCTTGTCACTGTACCCAGAGGTACCTCAGACGGAAGGCCCGGGGATTGGACCCAGAGTTACCTCAGAAGGAAGTCCTGGTGGGTGTACCCAGAGGTGCCTCGAAAGGAAGGCCTTGTGACCGTACCCAGAAGTACATTAGAAGGAAGTTCTGGTGACTGTACCCAGAGGTACCTTGGAAGGAAGGCCTGGTGACTGTACCCAGAGGTAACTCACAAGGAAGTCCTTCTGACTGTACCCAGACATACCTAGAAAGAAAGGCCTGGTGACTGTACCCAGAGGTACCCCGGAAGAAAATTCTGGTGACTGCACCCAGGGTTACCTCAGAAGGAAGGCCTGGTGACTTTACCCAGAGGTACCTCGGAAGGAATACCTGGTGACAGTACTCAAGGTACCTCAGAAGGAAAGCCTGGTGAATGTACCCAGAGGTACCTCGTAAGAAATGCCTGGTGACTGTACCCAGAGATGCCTCGGAAGGAAGGCCTGGTGACTGTACCCAGAGGTACCTCGTAAGAAAGGCCTGGTAACTGTACCCAGAGGTAACTGACAAGGAAGTCCTTCTGACTGTACCCACAGATACCTCGAAAGAAAGGCCTGGTGACTGTACCCAGAGTTACCTGACAAGGAAGGCCTGGTGACTGTACCCAGAGTTACCTCGGAAGGAGGCCTGCTGACTGTACCCAGAGTTACCTCGGAAGAAGGCCTGGTGACTGTACCCAGAAGTACCTCGGAAAGAAGGCCTGGAGACTGTACAGAGAGGTACCTTGGAAGGAGGGCATGGTTACTACCCAGAAGTACCTCGGAAGAAAGGCCTGGTGACTGTACTCAGAGCTACCTCAGAAGAAACACCACGTCACTGTACCCAAAGGTACCTCAGAAGGAAGGCCTGGTGATTGTACCCAGCGATACCTCAGAAGGAAGGCCTGGTGATTGTACCCAGAAGTACCTCGGAAGGAAGGCCTGGTGACTTTACCCAGAGGTACCTCGGAAGCAAGGCCTGGTGACTGTACCCAAAAGCACCTCGGAAGAAACGCCTGGTGACTGTACTCAGAGGTACCTCGGAAGGAAGGTCTGGGAACTGTACCCAGAGGTACTTCGGAGAGAAGGCCCGGTGGCTGTAACCACAGGTGCCTTGGAAGGAAGGCTTGGTGACCGTACCCAAAGGTACCTGGGAAGTAAGGCATGGTGACTGTATACAGAGGTACCTCGGAAGGAAGGCCTGGTGACTGTACGCAGAGGAACCTGAGAAGGAAGACCTCGTGACTGTACCCAGAGGTACCTCAGAAGGAAGGCCTGGTGCTTGTACCCAGAGGTACCTCGGTAGGAAGGCCTGGTAACTGTACTCATTAGTACCTCGGAAGGAAGGCTGGGGGACTGTACCCAGAGCTAACTCAGAAGGAAGGCCTGGTGACTGTACCCAGAGATACCTCGTAAGAAAAGCCTGGTGGCTGTACCCAGAGATACCTCGGAAGGAAGGCCTGGTGACTGTACCCAGAGTTACCTCAGAAGGAAGACCCGCTGCGTATACGCAGAGGTACCTCAGAAGGAAGGCCTGATGACTCTTCCCAGAGGTAACTCAGAAGGAAGGTCTGGAGACTCTACTCAGAGGTACCTTGGGAGGAAGGCCTGCTGAGTGTACCCAGAGGCACCTCGGAAGGAAGGCCTGGTGACTGTACCCAGAAGTACCTCGGAAAAAAGGCCTAGTGACTGTACCCAGAGGTACCTCGGAAGAAAGACCTCGTGTCTGTACCCAGAGAGAACTCAGAAGGAAAACCTGGTGATTGTACCCAGAGGTACCTCGGAAGGAAGGCCTGGTGACTGTAACCAGAGGTATCTCGGAAGAAAGGCGTGGTGACTGTACCCAGAGGGACCTCGGAAGGAAGGCCTGGTGACTGTACCTAGAGGTACCTCGTAAGAAAGTCCTGGTGACTGTACCCAGAATTAGCTCGGGAAAAACCCTGGTGACTGTACACAGAGGGACCTCAGAAAGAAGGCTGGGTGACTGTCCCCAGAGGTACCTCCGAAGGAAGTGATGGTGACTCTACCCAGAGGTACATCGGAAGGAAGCGATGGTGACTGTACCCAGAGGTGCCTCGAAAAGTAGGCCTGGTGAGTGTACCCAGAGGTACCTCGAAAGAAAGGCCCGGTGACTGTACCCAGAGGTACCTCGGAGGAATGCCTGGTGACAGTACCCAAGTACCTCAGAAGTTAAGCCTGGTGACTGTACCCAGAGGTACCTAGTAAGAAATGCCTGGTGACTGCACCCAGAGGTATCCCGGAAGAAAGGCTTGGTGAGTGTACCCAGAGGTACCTCGGAAAGAAGGCCTGGTCATTGTATCCAGAGGTACCTCGGAAGGAAGGCCTGGCGACTGTACCCAGAGGCAACCCGGAAGGAAGGCCTGGTGACTGTACGCAGAGGAACCTGAGAAGAAAGACCACGTAACTGTACCCAGAGGTAGCTCAGAAGGAAGGCCTGGTGCTTGTACCCAGAGGTACCTCGGAAGGAAGGCCTGATAACTGTACTCATTAGTACCTCGGAAGGAAGGCTGGGGGACTGTACCCAGAGCTAACTCAGAAGGAAGGCCTGGTGACTGTACCCAGAGGTACCTAGTAAGAAAGGCCTGGTGACTGTACTCATTGTGACCTCAGAA
Organism: Loxodonta africana; assembly: GCF_030014295.1. Lineage (NCBI taxonomy): Eukaryota > Metazoa > Chordata > Mammalia > Proboscidea > Elephantidae > Loxodonta > Loxodonta africana. Next base: position 13,288 of record NW_026975438.1, on the reverse strand, counting down.
GGAAGGCCTGGTAATTGTACCCAGAGGTACCTCGGAAGGAAGGCCTGGTGACTGTACCCAGAAGTACCTCGGAAGAAAGGCCTGGTGACTGTACCTAGAGGTACCTCGTAAGAAAGTCCTGGTGACTGTACCCAGAATTAGCTCGGGAAAAACCCTGGTGACTGTACACAGAGGGACCTCAGAAAGAAGGCTGGGTGACTGTCCCCAGAGGTACATCGGAAGGAAGCGATGGTGACTGTACCCAGAGGTGCCTCGAAAAGAAGGCCTGGTGAGTGTACCCAGAGGTACCTCGAAAGAAAGGCCCGGTGACTGTACCCAGAGGTACTTCGGAAGGAAGGCCTGATGACTGTACCCAGAGGTACCTTGGAAGGAAGTCCTGGTGACTGTACCCAGAGATACCTCGTAAGAAAAGCCTGATGGCTGTACCCAGAGATACCTCGGAAGGAAGGCCGGTGACTGTTCCCAGAGTTACCTCGGAAGGAAAGCCTGGCAACTGTACCCAGAGGTACCTCAAAAGGAGGCCTGGTGACTGTACCCACAGGTACCTCAGAAGGAGGCCTGGTGACTGTACCCAGAGTTACCTCGGAAGGAGGCCTGCTGACTGTACCCAGAGTTACCTCGGAAGAAGGCCTGGTGACTGTACCCAGAAGTACCTCGGAAAGAAGGCCTGGAGACTGTACAGAGAGGTACCTTGGAAGGAAGGCATGGTTACTACCCAGAAGTACCTTGGAAGAAAGGCCTGGTGACTGTACTCAGAGCTACCTCAGAAGAAACACCACGTCACTGTACCCAAAGGTACCTCAGAAGGAAGGCCTGGTGATTGTACCCAGCGATACCTCGGAAGGAAGCGATGGTGATTGTACCCAGAGGTACATGGGAAGGAAGGCCTGGTGACTGTACCCAGAGGTACCTCAAAAGGAAGGTCTGGTGACTGTACTCAGAGGTACCTCGGGAGGAAGGCCTGCTGAGTGTACCCAGAGGCACCACGGAAGGAAGGCCTGGTGGCTGTACCCAGAAGTACCTTGGAAAAAAGGCTTAGTGACTGTACCCAAAGGTACCTCGGAAGGAAGGCCTGGTGACTATAACCAGAGGTATCTCGGAAGAAAGGCGTGGTGACTGACCCAGAGGGACCTCGGAAGGACTGCCTGGTGACAGTACCCAAGTACCTCAGAAGTTAAGGCTGGTGACTGTACCCAGAGGTACCTCGTAATAAATGCCTGGTGACTGCACCCAGAGGTATCTCGGAAGAAAGGCGTGGTGACTGTACCCACAGGTACCTGAGAAAGAAGTACCTCGGAAAAAAGGCCTAGTGACTGTACCCAGAGGTACCTCGGAAGGAAGGCCTGGTGACTGTACCCAAGGGTACCTCAATAGGAAGACCCGCTGCCTCTACGCAGAGGTACCTCAGAAGGAAGGCCTGATGACTCTACCCAGAGGTACATCAGAAGGAAGATCTGGTGACTGTACCCATAGGTACCTCAGAAGGAAGGCCGGTGACTGTACCCAGAGGTACCTCTGAAGGAAGTTCTGGTGACTGTACTCATAGGTACCTCAGAAGGAAGGCCTGGTGAATATACCCAGGCATATCTCCGAAGAAACGCCAGGTGACTGTACACAGAGGTACCACGGAAGGAAGGCCTGGTGATTGCACCCAGAGGTACCTCGGAAGGAATGCCTGGTGAGTACTCAGACATACCTAGGAAGAAAGGCCTGGTCACTGTACTCAGAGGTACCTCAGAAGAAAGACCTCGTGAGTGTACTCAGAGGTACCTCAGAAAGAAGGCCTGGTGATTGTACCCAGAGGTACATCGGAAGGAAGGCCTGGTGACTGTACACATTAGTGCCTCGGACGGAGGCCTGGTGACTGTACCCAGAGGTACCTCAGAAGGAAGGACTGGTGACTGTACCGAGAGGTATCTCGGAAGGAAGGCCTGGTGACTACCCAGAAGCACATCGGAAGAAAGGCCTGGTGACTGTACTCAGAGGTACCTCAGAAGAAAGACCTCGTGACTGTACCCAGAGGTACCTCAGAAGTAAGGCCTGGTGATTGTACCCAGAGGTACCTCGGAAGGAAGGCCTAGTGATCGTACCCAGAAGTACATCGGAAGGAAGGCCTGGTGACTGTACTCAGAGTTACCTAGGAAGGAAAGCCTGGTGACTCTACCCAGAGGTACCTCGGAAGGAAGCGATGGTGACTGTACCCAGAGGTACTTGGAAAAGAAGGCGAGGTGCGTGTACCCAGAGTTACCTCGTAAAAAGGGCTGGTGACTGTACCCAGAGGTACCTCGGAAGGAAGGCCTGGTGACTGTACCCAAAGGTACATCAGAAGGAAGGCCTGATGGCTGTACCCAGAGGTGCCTCAGAACGAAGGCCTGGTGACCGTACACAGAGGTACCTCGGACAGACAAACTGGTGACTGTACCCAGTGGTACCTCGGAATTAAGGCTTGGTGATCGTAAGCAGAGGTACCTGGGAAGGAAGGCCTGGTGACTGCACGCAGAGGTACCTCGGAAGGAAGACCTGCTGACTGTACCCAGAAGTACCTCAGAAGGAAGGCCTGGTGACTGTACCCAGAGGTACCTCAGAAGAAATACCTCGTGACTCTACCCAAGGGTACCTCAGAAGGAAGGCCTGGTGATTGTACCCAGAGTTATCTCGGAAGGACGGCCTTGTGACGATACCCAGAAATACCTCGGAAGAAAGGACTGGTGAGTGTACCGAGAGATGCCTCGGAAGGAAGGCCTGGTGACTGTACCCAGAGGTACCTCGGAAGGAAATCCTGGTACTGTACACAGAGGTACTTCGGAAGGAAGGCCTGGTGACTATACCCAGAGTTACTTCGGAAGGAAGCGATGGTGACTGTACCCAGAAGTACCTCGGAAGGAATTCCAGGTGACTGTACCCAGAGGTACCTCGGAAGGAGGGCCTGGTGACTGTACCCAAAGGTACCTCGGAAGAAAGGCCTTGTGACTGTACCCAGAGGTACCTCGGAAGGAATTCCTGGAGACTGTACACAGAGGTACCTCGGAAGCAAGGCCTGGTGACTCTACGCAGAGTTACCTCGGAAGGAAACGATGGTGACTGTACCCAGACGTACCTCGGAAGGAAGGCCTGGTGACTCTAGCCAGAGGTACCTGGGATGGAATGCCTGGTGACAGTACTCAAGGTACCTCAGAAGGAAAGCCTGGTGAATGTACGCAGAGGTACCTCGTAAGAAATGCCTGGTGACTGAACCGAGAGATGCCTCGAAAGGAAGGCCTGGTGACTGTACCCAGAGGTACCTCGGAAGGAAGGCCTAGTGACTGTACCCAAAGGTACCTCAATAGGAAGACCCGCTGCCTTTACGCAGAGGTACCTCAGAAGGAAGGCCTGATGACTCTACCCAGAGGTACATCAGAAGGAAGATCTGGTGACTGTACCCAGGTACCTCAGAAGGAAGGCCGGTAACTGTACCCAGAGGTACCTCTGAAGGAAACCCTGGTGACTGTACCCAGAGGTAACTCGTAAGAAAGGCTTGGTGAGTGTACCCAGAGGTACCTCGGAAAGAACGCCGGGTGACTGTACCCAGAGGTACCTCGGAAGGAAGCGATGGTGACTGTACCCAGAGGTACTTGGAAAAGAAGGCGAGGTGCGTGTACCCAGAGGTACCTCGTAAAAAGGGCTGGTGACTGTACCCAGAGGTACCTCGGAAGGAAGGCCTGGTGACTGTACCCAGAGGTACCTCGGAAGCAAGGCCTGGTGACTGTACCCAGAGTTACCTCAGAAGGAAGGCCTGGTGACTGTACCCAGAGGTACCTGGGAAGAAAAGCCTGGTGACTGTACCCAGAAGTATCTCGGAAGGAAGGCGTGGTGTCTGTACTCAGAGGTATCTCGGAAGGAAGGCCTGGGGACTTTACCCAGAGTTACCTCAGAAGGAAGGCCTGGTGACTGTACCCAAAGGTACATCAGAAGGAAGGCCTGATGGCTGTACCCAGAGGTGCCTCAGAAGGAAGGCCTGGTGACCGTACACAGAGGTACCTCGGACAGACAAACTGGTAACTGTACCCAGTGGTACCTCGGAATTAAGGCTTGGTGATCATAAGCAGAGGTATCTCGGAAGGAAGGCCTGCTGACTGTACCCAGAAGTACCTCAGAAGGAAGGCCTGGTGACTGTACCCAGAGGTACCTCAGAAGTAAGACCTCGTGACTACCCAGACGTACCTCGAAAGAAAGGCCTGGTGCCTGTATTCAGAGGTACCTCAGAAGAAAGACCTCGTGACTGGACCCACAGAGACTTCAGAAGGAAGGCCTGGTGATTGTACCCAGAGGTACCTCGGAAGGAAGGTCTGGTGATTGTAACAAAAAGTACCTCGGAAGAAAGGTCTGGTGACTGTACCCAGAGGTACCTCGGAGGGAAGGCCTGGTGACTCTACCCAGAGTTACCTCGGAAGGAATCCCTGGTGACTGCACCCAGAGGTACCTGGAAATGAAGGCCCGGTGACTGTTCTCAGAAATACCTCGGAGGAAAGGACTGGTGAGTGTACCCAGAGGTACCTCGAAAAGAAGGCCTGGTGACTGTACCCAGAGGTAACTCAGAAGGAAGGCCTGGTGCCTGTACCCAGAGCTAGCTCGGAAGAAAGGCATGGTGACTGTACCCAGAGGGACCTCAGAAAGAAGGCCGGGTGACTGTACCCAGAAGTACCTCAGAAGGAAAGCCGGTGACTGTACCCAGCGGTACATCTGAAGGAAGGCCTGGTGACTGTACCCATAGGTACCTCAGAAGGAAACCCTGGTGACTGTACCCAGAGGTAACTCGTAAGAAAGGCTTGGTGAGTGTATCCAGAGATACCTCGGAAAGAACGCCGGGTGACTGTACCCAGAGGTACCTCGGAAGGAAGGCCGGGTGACTGTACCCAGAGGCAACCCGGAAGGAAGGCCTGGTGACTGTACGGAGAGGAACCTCAGAGGAAAGACGTCGTGACTGTACCCAGAGGTACCTCCGAAGGAAGGGCCGGTGATTGTACCCAGAGGTACCTCGGAAGAAGGGCCTGGTGACTGTACCCAGAACTACCTCGGAAGAAAGGCCTTGTGACTGTACCCAGAGGTACCTCGGAAGGAATTCCTGGTGACTGTACACAGAGGTACTTCGGAAGGAAGGCCTGGTGACTCTACCCAGAGTTACCTTGGAAGGAAGCGATGGTGACTGTACCCAGAGGTACCTCGGAAGGAATTCATGGTGACTGTACCCAGAGGTACCTCGGAAGGAGGGCCTGGTGACTGTACCCAGAACTACCTCGGAAGAAAGGCCTTGTGACTGTACCCAGAGGTATCTCGGAAGGAATTCCTGGTGACTGTACACAGAGGTACCTCGGAAGGAGGGCCTGGTGACTGTACCCAGAACTACCTCGGAAGAAAGGCCTTGTGACTGTACCCAGAGGTAACTCGGAAGGAAGGCCTGGTGACTCTACCCAGAGTTACCTCGGAAGGAAGCGATGGTGACTGTACCCAGAGGTACCTCGGAATGAAGGCCCGGTGATTGTACCCAGAGGTACCTCGGACGGAAGGCCTGGTGACTGTACCCAGAGGTACCTGGGATGGAATGCCTGGTGACAGTACTCAAGGTACCTCAGAAGGAAAGCCTGGTGAATGTACGCAGAGGTACCTCGTAAGAAATGCCTGGTGACTGTACCGAGAGATGCCTCGGAAGGAAGGCCTGGTGACTGTACCCAGAGGTACCTCGGAAGGAAGGCCTGGTGACTGTACACAAAGGTACCTCAATAGGAAGACCCGCTGCCTTTACGCATAGGTACCTCAGAAGGAAGGCCTGATGACTCTACCCAGAGTTACCTTGGAAGGAAGCGATGGTGACTGTACCCAGAGGTACCTCGGAAGGAATTCATGGTGACTGTACCGAGAGGTACCTCGGAAGGAAGGCCTGGTGACTACCCAGAAGCACATCGGAAGTAAGGCCTGGTGACTGTACCCAGAGGTACCTCAGAAGTAAGGCCTGGTGATTGTACCCAGAGGTACCTCGGAAGGAAGGCCTAGTGATCGTACCCAGAAGTACATCGGAAGGAAGGCCTGGTGACTGTACTCAGAGTTACCTAGGAAGGAAAGCCTGGTGACTCTACCCAGAGGTACCTCGGAAGGAAGCGATGGTGACTGTACCCAGAGGTACTTGGAAAAGAAGGCGAGGTGCGTGTACCCAGAGTTACCTCGTAAAAAGGGCTGGTGACTGTACCCAGAGGTACCTTGGAAGGAAGGCCTGGTGACTGTACCCAGAGGTACCTCGGAAGCAAGGCCTCGTGACTGTACCCAGAGTTACCTCAGAAGGAAGGCCTGGTGACTGTACCCAGAGGTACCTGGGAAGGAAAGCCTGGTGACTGTACCCAGAAGTACCTCGGAAGGAAGGCGTGGTGTCTGTACTCAGAGGTATCTCGGAAGGAAGGCCTGGGGACTTTACCCAGAGTTACCTCAGAAGGAAGGCCTGGTGACTGTACCCAAAGCTACATCAGAAGGAATGCCTGATGGCTGTACCCAGAGGTGCCTCAGAAGGAAGGCCTGGTGACCGTACACAGAGGTACCTCGGACAGACAAACTGGTGACTGTACCCAGTGGTACCTCGGAATTAAGGCTTGGTGATCGTAAGCAGAGGTACCTGGGAAGGAAGGCCTGGTGACTGCACGCAGAGGTACCTCGGAAGGAAGACCTGCTGACTGTACCCAGAAGTACCTCAGAAGGAAGGCCTGGTGACTGTACCCAGAGGTACCTCAGAAGAAAGACCTCGTCACTCTACCCAAAGGTACCTCAGAAGGAAGGCCTGGTGATTGTACCCAGAGTTATCTCGGAAGGACGGCCTCGTGACTATACCCAGAAATACCTCGGAAGAAAGGACTGGTGAGTGTACCCAGAGGTACCTCGAAAAGAAGGCCTGGTGACTGTACCCAGAGGTAACTCAGAAGGAAGGCCTGGTGCCTGTACCCAGAGCTAGCTCGGAAGAAAGGCATGGTGACTGTACCCAGAGGGACCTCAGAAAGAAGGCCGGGTGACTGTACCCAGAAGTACCTCAGAAGGAAAGCCGGTGACTGTACCCTGCGGTACATCTGAAGGAAGTCCTGGTGACTGTACTCAGAGTTACCTCGGAAGGAAGGCCTGGTGATTGTACCCAGAGGTACCTCGGAAGGAAGGCCTGGTGACTCTACCCAGAGGTTCCTCGGAGGGAAGCGATGGTGACTGTACCGAGAGGTACCTCGGAAGGAAGGCCTGGTGACTGTACCCAGGGGTACCTCGGAAGGAAGGCCTGGTGACTCTACCCAGAGTTACCTCGGAAGCAAGCGATGGTGACTGTACCCAGAGGTACCTCGAAAAGAAGGCCTGGTGAGTGTACCCAGAGTTACCTCAGAAGGAAGGCGCTCTCCCTGTACGCAGAGGTACCTCAGAAGGAAGGCCTGATGACTTTACCCGGAGGTACCTCAGAAGGAAGGTCTGGTGACTCTACTCAGAGGTACCTTGGGAGGAAGGCCTGCTCACTGTACCCAGAGGCACCTCGGAAGGAAGGCCTGGTGACTGTACTCAGAAGTACCTCGGAAGAAAGGCCTCGTGACTGTACTCAGAGGTACCTCGGAAGAAAGACCTCGTGTCTGTACCCAGAGTTATCTCAGACGGAAAGCCTGGTGATTGTACCCAGAGGTACATCGGAAGAAAGGCCTGGGGACTGCACCCCGAAGTATCTCGGAAGAAAAGCCTAGGGGCTGTACACAGAGGTACCTCCTAAGAAAGGCCTTTTGACTCTACCCAGAGGTACCTCGGAAGGAAGGCCTGGTGACTGTACCCAGAGCTAACTCAGAAGGAACGCCTAGTGACTGTACCCAGAGGTACCTCTTAAGAAAAGCCTGGTGACTGTACCCAGAGGTACATCGGACGGAAGCCTGGTGACTGTACCCAGAGTTACCTCAGAAGGAAGGCCTGGTGTGTGTACCCAGAGGTACATCGGAAGGAAGTCCGGGTGACAGTACCCAGAGTTACCTCAAAAGGAAGGCCTGGTGGGTGTACCCAGAGGTGCCTCGGAAGGAAGGCCTGGTGACTGTACCCAAAGGTACCTCAATAGGAAGACCCGCTGCCTTTACGCAGAGGTACCTCAGAAGGAAGGCCTGATTACTCTACCCAGAGATACATCAGAAGGAAGATCTGGTGACTGTACCAAAGGTACCTCAGAAGGAAGGCCTGGTGACTATACCCAGGCGTATCTCCGAAGAAACGCCAGGTGACTGTACACAGAGGTACCACGGAAGGAAGGCCTGGTGACTGTACCCAGAGGTACCTCGGAAGGAATGCCTGGTGAGTACTCAGACATACCTAGGAAGAAAGGCCTGGTCACTGTACTCAGAGGTACCTCAGAAGAAAGACCTCGTGAGTGTACTCAGAGGTACCTCAGAAAGAAGGCCTGGTGATTGTACCCAGAGGTACATCGGAAGGAAGGCCTGGTGACTGTACACATTAGCGCCTCGGACGAAGGCCTGGTGACTGTACCCGGAGGCACCTCGGAAGGAAGGCCTGGTGACTGTACCGAGACGTACCTCGGAAGGAAGGCCTAGTGACTACCCGGAAGTACATCGGAAGAAAGGCCTGGTGACTGTACCCAGAGTTACCTCGGACGGAAGGCCTGGTGACTGTACCCAGAGGTAACTCAGAAGGAGTTCTGGTGACTGTACCCAGAGGTACCTGACAAGGAGGCCTTGTGACTGTACCCAGAGGTACATCGGAAGGAAGGCCTGGTGACTGTACACATTAGTGCCTCGGACGAAGGCCTGCTGAGTGTACCCAGAGGTACCTCGGAAGGAAGGCCTCGTGATTACCCAGAAGTACATCGGAAGAAAGGCCTGGTGACTGTACTCAGAGGTACCTCAGAAGAAAGACCTCGTGACTGTACCCAGAGGTACCTCAGAAGTAAGGCCTGGTGATTGTACCCAGAGGTACCTCGGAAGGAAGGCCTGGTGACTCTACCCAGAGGTTACTCGGAAGGAAGCGATGGTGACTGTACCCAGAGGTACTTCGGATGGAAGGCTTGGTGACTGTACCCAGAGATACCTAGGAAGGAAGGCCTGGTGACTCTACCCAGAGGCACCTCGGAAGGAAGCGATGGTGACTATACCCAGAGGTACTTCGAAACGAAGGCCTGCTGCGTGTACCCGGAGTTACCTCGGAAGGAAGGCCTGGTGACTGTACAAAGGGGGACCTCAGAAGGAAGGCCTGGTGACTGTACCCAGAGGTACAACGGAAGGAAGGCCTGGTGACTACCCAGACGTACCTCGGAAGAAAGGCCTGGTGACTGTACTCAGAGGTACCTCAGAAGAAAAATCTCGTGACTGTACCCAGAGGGACCTCAGAAGGAAGGCCTGGTGATTGTACCCAGAGGTATCTTGGAAGGAAGGCCTCGTGACTATATCCAGAAATACCTCGGAAGAAAGGACTGCTGACTGTACACAGAGGTACCTCGAAAGGAAGGCCTGGTGACTGTACGCAGAGGTACCTCAGAAGGAAGGCCTTGTGACTGTGCGCAGAGCTAGCTCGGAAGAAAGGCGTGGTGACTGTACCCAGAGGGACCTCAGAAAGAAGGCCAGGTGACTGTACCCAGAAGTACCTCAGAAGGAAAGCCGGTGACTGTACCCAGAGGTACCTCTGAAGGAAACCCTGGTGACTGTACCCAGAGGTAACTCGTAAGAAAGGCTTGGTGAGTGTACCCAGAGGTACCTCGGAAAGAAGGTCTTGTGATTGTATCCAGAGGTACCTCGGAAGGAAGGCCGGGTGACTGTACCCAAAGGTACCTCGGAAAGAAGGCCGGGTGACTGTACCCAGAGGCAACCCGGAAGGAAGGCCTGGTGACTGTACGCAGAGGAACCTCAGAAGAAAGACTTCGTGACTGTACCCAGAGGTACCTCAGAAGGAAGGCCTGGTGCTTGTACCCAGAGATACCTCGGAAGGAAGGCCTGGTAACTGTACTCATTAGTACCTCGGAAGGAAGGCTGGGGGACTGTACCCAGAGCTAACTCAGAAGGAAGGCCTGGTGACTGTACCCAGAGTTACCTCGTAAAAAAGGCCTGGTGACTGTGCCCAGAGTTAGCTCAGAAGAAAGGCCTGGTGACTGTACCCAGAGTTACCTCGAAAGGAAGGCCTGGTGACTGTACCCAGAGGTAACTCAGAAGGAGGTCTGGTGACTGTACCCAGAGGTACCTCAGAAGGAGGCCTTGTGACTGTACCCAGAGTTACCTCGGAAGGAAGGCCTGGTGACTCTACCCAGAGTTACCTCGGAAGGAAGCGATGGTGATTGTACCCAGAGGTACCTCGGAATGAAGGCCTGGTGATTGTACCCAGATTTACCTCGGAAGGAAGTTCGGGTGACTGTACCCAGAGTTACGTCAAAAGGAAGGCCTGGTGGGTGTACCCAGAGGTGCCTCGGAAGGAAGGCCTGGTGACTGTATCCAGAGGTACCTCGGAAGGAAGGCCTAGTGACTGTACCCAAAGGTACCTCAATAGGAAGACCCGCTGCCTTTACGCAGAGGTACCTCAGAAGGAAGGCCTGATGACTCTACCCAGAGATACATCAGAAGGAAGATCTGGTGACTGTACCCATAGGTAGCTCAGAAGGAAGGCCTGGTGACTATACCCAGAGGTACCTCGGAAGGAATGCCTGGTGAGTACTCAGACATACCTAGGAAGAAAGGCCTGGTCACTGTACTCAGAGGTACCTCAGAAGAAAGACCTCGTGAGTGTACTCAGAGGTACCTCAGAAAGAAGGCCTGGTGATTGTACCCAGAGGTACACCGGAAGGAAGGCCTGGTGACTGTACACATTAGTGCCTCGGACGAAGGCCTGGTGACTGTACCCAGAGGTACCTCAGAAGGAAGGCCTGGTGACTACCCAGAAGTACATCGGAAGAAAGGCCTGGTGACTGTACTCAGAGGTACCTCAGAAGAAAGACCTCGTGACTGTACCCAGAGGTACCTCAGAAGTAAGGCCTGGTGATTGTACCCAGAAGTACCTCGGAAGGAAGGCCTGGTGACTACCCAGAAGTACATCGGAAGAAAGGCCTGGTGACTGTACTCAGAAGTACCCCAGAAGAAAGACCTCCTGACTGTACCCAGAGGTACCTCAGAAGTAAGGCCTGGTGATTGTACCCAGAGGTCCCTCGGAAGGAAGGCCTAGTGATCGTACCCAGAAGTACATCGGAAGGAAGGCCTGGTGACTGTACTCAGAGTTACCTAGGAAGGAAAGCCTGGTGACTCTACCCAGAGGTACCTCGGAAGGAAGCGATGGTGACTGTACCCAGAGGTACTTGGAAAAGAAGGCGAGGTGCGTGTACCCAGAGGTACCTCGTAAAAAGGGCTGGTGACTGTACCCAGAGGTACCTCGGAAGCAAGGCCTGGTGACTGTACCGAGAGTTACCTCAGAAGGAAGGCCTGGTGACTGTACCCAGAGGTACCTGGGAAGGAAAGCCTGGTGACTGTACCCAGAAGTACCTCGGAAGGAAGGCGTGGTGTCTGTACTCAGAGGTATCTCGGAAGGAAGGCCTGGGGACTTTACCCAGAGTTACCTCAGAAGGAAGGCCTGGTGACTGTACCCAAAGGTACATCAGAAGGAAGGCCTGATGGCTGTACCCAGAGGTGCCTCAGAAGGAAGGCCTGGTGTCCGTACACAGAGGTACGTCGGACAGACAAACTGGTGACTGTACCCAGTGGTACCTCGGAATTAAGGCTTGGTGATCGTAAGCAGAGGTACCTGGGAAGGAAGGCCTGGTGACTGCACGCAGAGGTACCTCGGAAGGAAGGCCTGCTGACTGTACCCAGAAGTACCTCAGAAGGAAGGCCTGGTGACTGTACCCAGAGGTACCTCGGAAGGAAGGCCTGGTGACAGTACACAAAGGTACCTCAATAGGAAGACCCGCTGCCTTTACGCAGAGGTACCTAAGAAGGAAGGCCTGATGACTCTACCCAGAGGTACATCAGAAGGAAGATCTGGTGACTGTACCCTGGTACCTCAGAAGGAAGGCCGGTAACTGTACCCAGAGGTACCTCTGAAGGAAATTCTGGTGACTGTACCCATAGGTAGCTCAGAAGGAAGGCCTGGTGACTATACCCAGGCGTATCTCCAAAGAAACGACAGGTGACTGTACACAGAGGTACCACGGAAGGAAGGCCTGGTGACTGTACCCAGAGGTACCTCGGAAGGAATGCCTGGTGAGTACTCAGACATACCTAGGAAGAAAGGCCTGGTCACTGTACTCAGAGGTACCTCAGAAGAAAGACCTCGTGAGTGTACTCAGAGGTACCTCAGAAAGAAGGCCTGGTGACTGTACCCAAAGGTACATCAGAAGGAAGGCCTGATGGCTGTACCCACAGGTGCCTCAGAAGGAAGGCCTGGTGACCGTACACAGAGTTACCTCGGACAGACAAACTGCAGACTGTACCCAGTGGTACCTCGGAATTAAGGTTTGGTGATCGTAAGAAGAGGTACCTGGGAAGGAAGGCCTGGTGACTGTACCCAGAGGTACCTCAGAAGAAAGACCTCGTGACTACCCAGACGTACCTCGAAAGAAAGGCCTGGTGCGTGTATTCACAGGTACCTCAGAAGAAAGACCTAGTGACTGGACCCACAGAGACTTCAGAAGGAAGGCCTGGTGATTGTACCCAGAGGTACCTCGGAAGGAAGGTCTGGTGACTGTAACAAAAAGTACCTCGGAAGAAAGGCCTGGTGACTGTACCCAGAGGTACCTCGGAAGGAATCCCTGGTGACTGCACCCAGAGGTACCTCGAAATGAAGGCCCGGTGACTGTTCCCAGAGGTACCTCGGAAGAAAGACCCGGTGACTGTACCCAGAGGTACTTCGGAAGGAAGGCCTGGTGACTGTACTCAGAGGTACCTCGGAAGGAAGGCCTGGTGACTGTACCCAGAGGCACCTCAGAAGGAAGGCATGGTAACTGTACCCAGAGGTACAACGGAAGGAAGGCCTGGTGACTACCCAGATGTATATCGGAAGAAAGGCCTGGTGAGTGTACTCAGAGGTACCTCAGAAGAAAAACCTCGTGACTCCAGCCAAAGGTACCTCAGAAGGAAGGCCTGGTGATTGTACCCAAAGCTACCTCAATCGGAAGACCCGCTGCCTTTACGCAGAGGTACCTCAGAAGGAAGGCCTGGTGATTGTATGCAGAGTTATCTCGGAAGGACGGCCTCGTTACTATACCAAGAAATACCTCGGAAGAAAGGACTGGTGAGTGTACCCAGAGGTACCTCGAAAAGAAGGCCTGGTGACTGTA
>NW_026975437.1:0-57007 GCF_030014295.1 Loxodonta africana | reverse complement strand
CTAGATCATTACTAATTTTTTTTTTTACTGCAGCAAGAAATGGATGCAGAATTTGGAACAAATTCTCTTATATTTGTATTGCCATCCTTAATTTCAGCACTAGTGGTACTAGTAGGATGATTCCCACCCATTAAGCACGTACCTTTAGTGGAAGAAGTCTCTTCTGATTTATTACATTCTAAAAAGGAATTTTGGAATTGTCTTTAGGCATTCACAAATCATTTTATCTTCTGCAGGCTTCCATTTTTGCACTCCACTTAGTTATTGCCATTTCATTTTGCCTGGATATAAAATTATGTCACTTTCTAAGTTTAATTCTACCATAACAATAAATTTGAATAATAGAAAATAAATTTATAAAACAGGTAGTTTATAAAATAAAATTTACTTTAGAATTTAGACATGAACACAAAAAATTTATATTTGAAAATTAAATAACTCATTGCTGTGGATTAAATTTTAACTAACAGTGACCCTATTGGACAGAATAGAACTGCACAGCAGGGCTTCTAAGGAGAGGCTGGTTGAAACCTTTTAGTTTCAGCCAAGCTCTTAACCACTCTTCCACCAGGGCTACATTTGAAAATTAGGAAGTAAAAACGTTAATTTGGACCATGAGATTTTGTTCTTCAGGTCTTAGATAGTCCAAAGAAATAGTACATGATATCCTTCTCCATGGACTAATTCCTCCTGAAAACAGGTCCAAAGTATGTAGGATGTAGTCTAGCCATCTTTGCTTCTAGGCTAGGGTACATTCTGGTTATACTTCTTTCAAGATAGATTTTTTTGTTCTTTTGGCAGTTCATGGTATATTCAGAATTCTTCACCAACACGACAATTAAAAGGCATCAATTCTTCTTCGGTCTTCCTTATTCATCAGCCAGCTTTCCCACACATACGAGGCCACTGAAAACACTGTGGCTTGGATCAGTTGCATCTTCGTTTTCAAGGTGATGTCTTTGCTTTTCAACACCTTAGAGGTCTTTTGCCGCCGATTTGCCTAATGCAGTGCATCTTTTGATTTCTTAACTGCTGTTTCCATGGCTGTTGATTGTGGATCCAAATAAAATGAAATCCTTGACAACTTCAATCTTTTCTTCGTTGATCATGATGTTGCTCATTGGCCCAGTTGTGAGGATTTTTGTTTTCTTCATGTTGAGGTACAATCTATACTGAAGGCCGCGGTCTTTGATCTTCATCAGAAAGTGCTTCAAGCCCTCTTATCTTTTAGCAAGCAGGGTTGTGTCATCTGCAAAATGCGGGTTGTTAATGAGTCTTCCTCCAATCCTGATGTCGTGTTCTTCGTATAGTCTAGCTTCTCAGATTATTTGCAGATTAAATAAGTATCGTGAAAGGATACAACCCTGACACACACCTTTCCTGACTTTAAACCACGCAGTATCACTTTTTTCTGTTTGAACGTCTACCTCTTGATCAGGTTCCTCATCAGCACAATTAAGTGTTCTGGAATTCCCACTCTTCGCAATGTTATCCATAATTTGTTATGATCCAAGCAGTCAAATGCCTTTGCATAGTCAATAAAACAGGTAAACATCTTTCTGGTATTCTCTGCTTTCAGCCAGAATCGATATGACATCAGCTGTGATATCCCTCCTTCATGTCCTCTTCTGAATCCTGCTTAAATTTCTGGCAGTTCCCTGTCAATGTACTGCTACAGCTGCTTTTGAATGATTTTTAGCAGAATATTACTTGCATGTGATATTAATGAAATTGTTTGATAATTTCCACATTTAGTTGGATCACCTTTCATAGGAATAGGTGTAAATATGGATCCTTGCCAGTTCATAGGCCAGGTAGCTGTATTCCAGATTTGGGATTAGACAAGTGTGCGATTCCAGTGCTGCATCCATTTGGTGAAACATCTCAGTTGGTATTCCATCAATTCTTGGAGGCTTTTTTTTCTCACCAATTCCTTCAGTGCAGCATGGACTTCTTCCTTCAGTACCATCGGTTTCTGATCATACGGTACTTCCTGAAATGGTTGAAGGTCGACCAATTCTTTTTGGTATCGTGACTGTGGGTATTACTTTCATCTTCTTTTGATGCTTCCTCCGTCATTTAATATTATACCCGTAGAATCCTTCATTATTGCAACTCAAGGGTTGAATTTTTTCTTCAGTTCTTTCAGCTTGAGAAATGCTGAGTGTGTTCTTCCGTTTTGGTTATCCATCTCCAGATCTTTACACTTGTCATTATAATACTTTTTCTTCTCAAGCCACCCTTTGAAATCTTCTGTTCAGCTCTATTACTTCATCATTTCTTCCTTTCACTTTAGCTACCGGACATTCAAGAGCAAGGTTCAGAGTCTCTTCTGACATCCGTTTTGGTCTTTTCTTTCTTTCCTGTCTTTTAAAGGACCTCTTGCTTTCTTCATGTGTGATGTCCTTGATGTCATTCCACAACTCACCTGGTCTTCAGTCGTTAGTGTTTAACATGTAAAATGTATTCTCGAGGTGGTCTCTAAATACAGGTGAGATGTACTCAAGGTCGTACTTTGGCCCTTTTTGACTTATTCTAATCTTCTCCAGTTTCAACTTGAACTCCCATATGAGCAATTGACAGTCTGTTTCACAATCGATCCCTGGCCTTGTTCTGACTGATGATATGAGTTTTCCCATCTTCTCTTTCCACAGGTGTAGTCAGTTTGATTCCTGTGTGTTCCATCATGTGTATAGCTGCCGTTTATGTTGGTGAAAAAAAATATTTGCAGTGGATGAGTTACTGGTCTTGCAAACTTCTTTCATGAGATTTCTGGCATCATTTCTATCAGCAATGCTGTGTTTTCCAACTACTTTTCCTCGTTTCCAACTTTAACATTCTAATGACCAGTAATTATCAATGCATCTTGATTGCATGTTTGATCAATTTCAGGCTGCAGAAGTTGTTTAAAATCTTCAATTTCTTTGTCTTTGGCATTAGTGGTTGGTGCATAAATTTGAATAGTCATGTAAACTGGTCTTCCTTGTAAGTGTATGGGTAATAGCCTATCAGTGACAACATTGTATTTCAGGCGAGATCTTGAAGTGTTCTCTTTGATGATTAATGTAACGTCATTCTTTTGACTCTGGTGGAATATCCACGTTTGTAAGACTGCTCACAGACTGTTTCACCAGAGAGTTTTCTGGTACTGCAATATCTACCACTAATGTCTGTGATCCCTGTGAATTGGCAAAATAAGAATAGTGCTATAGATTTCTTCCAAATACAGAAAACATAATTATGAAAATGTTCTTAGTGTTGATTATGTTCTTTACCAATCTGTTCGTATGGGATTTTTGATACTTCACTTGAAAAATGAGTCCAAGGTACTGTGATGTGATTGTTTACTTTGTGTGGCCTTTCTAGCCATGGTCTTATAACATTCACCCTGGTGCTTGGGCAGGACTGTGTGATAGGGTAATTGTGGCTCACCAAGGGGATTGTTTAGTTTTCCCTTCAAAGAGATCCAGTTCCAGAGCAAAGAGGAGGATTCAACTCCCATCAAGGAAGAACAGCCAGGAGCTGAGCATATATTATGGACCTGAGATCCCTACACTGAGAAGCTCCTAGAAGCAGGAGAGTGAGATAGAGAGAGGAAGCTGTAACCCTGAAGACGGTAAGATGCCATGGCAGGAGAGACCAAGCAACAGGGACCCGGCTATAGGAGATGATGGCCCAGGGAGAAGGAAAGCTGAGTGCCTTTGGAGAGAGGCCCAAGGCCAGGCAGAGGCACGCCTATGAGCACAGGAGGGAAGAGGCTGTCCTGATAGAATAACTGTATTCTGAGTGTCTTTGAGCCTAAGTTATACTTGTTACTTCCCTAATAAACCCCATAATCATGAATATGGACTATGAGCTCTGTGTGGCCATTGCAATGAATTACTGAGCCCAGCAGAGAAGTAGGGAGTGCTGTGTGAGGGACAGTTGGTGTCAGAGTTAGTGAAGATGGTGGAGAGAGGGTAGTTTTTTCACCAATGCCTTCAATGCAGCTTCGATTTCTTCCTTTTATACCATCAGTTCTTGATCTTATGCTACCTCTTGAAATGGTTGAAAAATATCCAGTTCTACTGCAGTAGCTATATTAATATCAGACAAATTATACTTCAGGAAAAGGAGTATAAATTAGGAATAAGTAGGGACATAACATAATAAAGGTTCAATTCTCCAAAAAGATACAACAATCGTAAATGTGTATGTATTTAACAACAGGGCTCCAAAATACAGAAATTAATAAATCTGAAAGGGGAAATGGACAAATAAGCATTTGCAATTGATATCAGTACTTTTCAATCAATAATTACTAGAGCCCTGCTAGTTGAAGTCCAAAGCATCTGTATGAACCACTCATGGATGTCTGTGTGTGTGTGTATGTGTGTATGTATGTATATAGTATAAAGACAAGTAATACAGAAATAAACATAGATATATGTTGTAGTCCTTGGGAGGTGCAAACGGTTAATGCATTCAGCTGCTAACCAAAATGCTGGAGGTTTGAGTCCACCCAGAGTCACTTCGGAAGAAAGGCTTGGCGGTCTACTTTTGAAAAATTAGCCATTGAACTGACACACTTGTGTGTCACTACTACTCTGACACATATGGGGGGAGGGGTCACCATGAGTCAGATCAGCTTGATAGCAATTGAATGATTTTTTTATTCATTCTGCCAATGTTTGTCTTTTAATTGGTATCTTAGGCTGGGTTCTCTAGAGAAGCAAAACCAGTGAGGTGTATAGATAGATAGATAGATAGATGGATAGATGGATGGATAGATGGATGGATGGATGGATGGATGGATGGATGGATGGATGGATGGATGGATGGATAGATAGGGAGAGGGAGAGAGAGATAGATTTATATCAAGGAAATGGCTCATGAGGCTGTAGAGGCTGGTAAGTCTCAAGTCCATGGGTCAGGCTTGTGGCTTCTCCTGACTCACATAGATGCAGGGACTGCAGAACTCAAGATCTGCAGGTCATACAACAGGTCTGTGCCTCACAGGCTGCAAAGAGTGACAAATCTCAACATCGGCAGGTAAGCTGGCAGGCCGTGGCTCACCGACTGCAGAGGCTGGTGAATCCCAAAGTTGGAAGGTAAGCTGAAGGTTCAAGTCCCAAAAACTTGAGATCAGATGAAGAGGAGCCAGCTGCAGGATTCAGAGTGAACAAAAGCTCAAGAGCCTTGCCAGAAAGGCCACTTATATTGGATGCAGTCCACACCCCCGAGGAAACTCCCTTACATCTGATTGGCTACTCACAGCAGATCCCATCATGGAGGTACGGAAATGATTGCATCATTATACGACTGCTAAACTGCATCATAACTGCCAAAGCACTGAGAATCATGGTCCAACAAAGTTGACACACAACTTTAATGATCCCAATTGTGAATTTAATCTATTTATATTTAAAGCGATTAATGATAAGGAAGGACTTATATCTTCTACTTTGTAGTAGGTCATATATGTATTTTGTTGCTCATTTTCTTCACTACTGTCCACTTTTGTGTTTGACTGATTTTTTTCACGTGTACAATTTTGATCCTCTCCTTATTTCCTTTCCTTATATTTTTTAACTTCTTAGTGGTGACCATGAGGATTACAATTAATATCTTATATTTATAACAATCTTCTTTTAATTAATACAAATTTAGCTTCAACAGTATACAACATTCTGCTTTTATTCAGCTCAGTTACCTCCCCTACTTACGTTGCTGTTACAAAAATTGCATCTTTATACATTGTGTGTCCATTAAGAGAGATGTGTAAGTATTTTTATGCATTTGTGCTTTAAATCATATATGAAAAAAAGAGGCGTGATATAAAAATATTACTGACTTTGTTTTATCTAAGTAGTTACCTTTACGGAGTCTTTGTTTCTTTTTATGGCTTCAAGTTACTGTCTAGTGTCCTTCTGTGCCAGCCAGGATGATTCCCTGTAGCATTTCTCATAAGGCAGTTCTGCTGCTAACACACTCCCTCAGGTTTTGTGTATCTGGGCATGTCTTAATTTCGCCTTCATTTTTAGAAAGATAGTTTTGCTAGATATTGACATCTTGGTTCATACTTTTGTTTCTGTATTTTTTTTCCAGTATCTTAAATACATCATCCCACTATTTTCTCATCTCAATGGTTTCTGATGAAAAATCACCAGTTAAACTTGTTGAGACTCTCTTCTTGTACATAGGGGTCACTTATCTGTTGCCGCTTTCAAGTTTCTGTCTTCGTCTTTTGACATTTTGATTATATCTCTCTGTGGATATCTATGTATTTATTGTCCTTTGAGTTTATTGAGCTTCTTGGATATCTAGACGACATTTGGGAAACTTCCAGTCATTAGGTTTTCAAATATTCTTCCTGTCCTTTCATCTTTCTTTCCTTTCTGGGACTCCTTAATGAGTATATTGGTATGCTTGATGTTGTCCCGCAGGTCCCTTAGGCTCTGTTCATTTTCTTCATTCTTTTTCCTTTATGCTCCTGAGTTAGAACAATTTCAGTTGTGCTTTTTCAAGTTTACATTTTCCTGCTTTCTTGCTCAAATCTGCTGTTGAGCTCCTCTAATGAAATTTTTATTTCAGCTCTTCTACTTTTCAGCTCTATAATTTCTATTTGGTTCTTTTGATAATATTTCTTTATTAATATTTTCTACTTGTTCATACATTCTTCTCTTGGTTTCCTTTTTTTTTTTTGTCTGTGGTTTCTTTAGCTCTTTCAGGAAACTTAAGACAATTGTTTTAAAATCTTTGTCTAGTAATCCCAATATCTGTGTTTCCTTAGGGATGCTTTCTGTTCATTTCTCTTCTTTCTTTCTTCTTAACAAATGAACCATCCTTTTCTTTTTCTTTTTATGACTTAAAATAGTGTGTTGCAAACTGCATATCTTAAATATTATAATGTAACTCTGGAAATCAGATTCCCTCCAGGCATTAGGGTTTGCTTTTTTTTTTTTAATTGTTGAGGGCCAGTTATCCATTTGCTTAGTGATGTTTCCAAACTGTTTCTGCAAAGATTGTATGTCTTCTCATGTGTGGACACTGAAGTTCTGTTCTGTTATCTCAGCAGTCAGTTCTTGACCTGACAGTGCTTTCTTTAAATGCTTGTAGCCAAAAGGGAAAACTAACATTATCCCAGTCTTTGCAGATTGGCTCTGAACTGGGGCGTTCTTTCAATGCTAAGCAAGAGCGCCTAAAACTCTGCCTTAGCCTTCACTTCCTGCCCCCATGGAGCCCAAAGATCAGCCAGAGGTGCAAGCCTAAAGCTTTGTCAGGATTTTTATGAGCATGTCTTCATCCTTAGGCAAGAACATTGCACTCCAGATTCCTCAGTATATGTGGTAGCCCTTCAAAGCCCTTAAACCACCAACCATTGTCCTCTCAGCCTCCTTTTTTCCAAGCTTTTGGATGTCTCTGCTGTTTTCTCTGTCCTTCATCCTTTGACCCTGGAGGTAGGACCAATTCTTTGAGCTTCGTACTCCTCAGTTTCCATCACATCATACATTTTTTCTTGTGTGCTGTTGAGTCAATTCTGACTCATAGTGACTATAGGATGGAGTAGAACTTCTCCAAAGGGTTTCTAAGGCTGTAATCTTTATGGAAGGAAACGGTCATATCTTTCTCCTGTGGAGTAGTTGGTGGATCAAATCAAAAGGTTTAACAGCTGAGTGCTTAACCACTGCACTACTGGGGCTCCTTTTGACATCATGCTTCGTAATAGATTTTTAACACACCCCTCAGAAACATAGAAGTCCATAAATTATCAAGGATACAGAAGATTTAACATGTATAAAAATACCAAATTGATATATGTGTATGTGTGTGTATTATCTAACCACTAAAGAATATACATTCATCTCATGCACAAAATACACAGTGTTTATAAAAATTGACTATATACTGTGTTGTAAAGCAAGTCTCAACAAATTTCAAGAGTCTGCAATAATATAGAGGATACTATATAAGTACACCAAAATTAAAATAAAAACCATCTTAGAAAAAGAAAATACAAAATCTCCATGTCCTTGGATATATTAAAATAGTATGAATCAAGAAGACATCATGATGAAAATTAGAATACATTTTGAAGTGAACAATTATGAACATAGTGCACGTAAAAATTTGTGCAGTACAGACAATATAATACAGGAAACTTATAGCCTTAAAAATATAATTGGAAAGAACAAATCTTGAAAAATAAGTGAATTAAACATCCATTGAAAATGTTGGGTAAAAACCAGTAACAAACATAGGAATTTTTGTTTCTATTAATGATTGAATACATGCAACGGACGATCAACAAAGACTAAAGTTGATTCTTAGAAAATGCTAGTAAAATTGACAAACTTTAGGCAAGACTGATCAAGTGAAAAAGAATGAAGGTATAAATAACGAATATCAGGAATTAGAAAGAAAATGACTACAGATCTTGCAGAACATAAAGATAATGTGAGAATGTTATGAACCATATTAGCCAATAAATTTGCAAATTAAGGTAAAGTAGGCAAACGTATCCTACCATGTAAGTTAATAACAATGATTCAGGAAGAAACAGGAAGCAAAAGTAATTCCACAACTGTTAATAGAATTGAATTAGAGCTCAAACTATTCTCAAAAAGGAAACTTCATGTCAGATGGCTTTTCCTGCAAATTCTGCCAAATATTCAAGAAATACTTCACAAATTCTTCAATATAAAAGGAAATATATACCGAAACTCATTTTATAAAGCTTGTAGAATGAATATTGATACCAAAAACTGACAAGAGCAGCACAAGATGGGAAAATTACAGGCCAATGTCACTGATGAACATAGATGCAAAATATGAAAATAAATAGGCAAAACAAATCCAGCAATACTGTAAAGAAGATTATATTATGACCAAGTTGGGTCTATCCCAAGAATTCAAGGTTAGTTTAACATTCAAAAATGAATCAGTACAATTTGCCATATGTACAGGAAAAATAAATGTGATTATATTAATAGGTGTAATAAAATAAATATTTGATAACCTTCAGCATCCACTCATGTTTTTTAAAAGAACATCTAGCATGCCACGAGACCAGAAGAACCAGAAGGTTCCCGGCTCCTGTCGCTGAACATTTTGATCAAAGAGTCCATAGAAAAGCCCTGATCAAAAGGGGGAAATTGCAGAACAGAATTTCAAATTCTCATGAACCCTAGACTTTTTGGAGCCACTGAGGGTGAATGAACTTCTGAAACTATTGCCGTGAGATAATCTTTAAACATTACACCAAAAGCATTCCCTTGAATTATCTTAAAACTGAAGTATAAAAAAGAAAAAACCAAACTGTTGCTATTGAGTTGATTCTGACTCAGAGACCCTGTAGGACAGAATAGCACTGCTGCATAGGGTTTCCAAGGTGCAGGTGGTGGATTCAAACTGCTCTTCTTTTGCTTGGCTACCGTATCACTTAACTGCTGTGCCACGAGGGCTCCAGAACATTAGCTTACTTAACTAATACAAATGGTCTACCTTGAGCATATGCTCTTTTAAGAACTGTCTACATGGCATCAGATTGACAACAGCTACTGAAAAGATTAGATAGGAACCTTAAGGAGCAGCGGGTTTATGTTAATGATGGAGGAACAACTGAGAAAAGGAGGACAAGAATGGTTGCACAACTTGAATGTAACCGATGTCATTAAATTGTACAGGTAGAAACTGTTGAGTTGGTGTATGTTTTGCTGCATACATTCTCCACCACAAAAAGTAAATTTACAGGTAATAATTAACAAAAAATGTCAAGGAGAGCTAAATATTTTGAAAATAAGACAGAGTTGCATGTGAGGGAATGAGTAGGGTGTGCTGTTTTAGATTAATAGTCAGTAAAGGCTTATGGGAGCAGGATATTTGAGAAGATAACTGACCTATATCCAAAAAGAGAATAGCTGTATGAAGTTCTGGAGGGAGGGATATTGCCAATAAAGGAAAGAGTTGTTTCTGAGGCCCTTAAATAACCAAGTGTTTTGGCATGTTTGAGGAAGCTCAGGAAATAAGTCATGGCGAGTGTGGAGTGAACCGAGGGAAGACTGTTAGTATGGTGGGCAAGCCCCGCATCATGAAAGACCATGGGAAGCATTTGGGAATTTTTCCTAATCGCCATGAGAAGCCACTGAAATGATGCTGTTATGTAGACTGTAAGAGGGAAGATCAGTGGCATGGAGTCCAGTTTTAACCAAGAGATGATGGTGGCTGTAAGGTGGAGGTAGTGAGAAGTGGATAGAGTCAGGATTTATTTTAAGGTAGAGCCAAGAGTCCAGAATATGTGTCAATGGATTGGATGCAAGATTTGAATAAAGGAGAGAAATCAAGGATGATTCCTAGGTTTTTGTCCTGAACAACCCAGAGGATAGTGAGAACATTTGCTGAGATAAGGAAGACTGGGAGGTAAATAAGACACTTGGAGCAAGAATTTTATTTGAACCACATTAAGTCTGAGATGCCTAGTAGACATTCAAGGGGAGATGTGAGGTCAGCCATTGGTGAAGGAACAACAGGGCAGAGTATGTAAATGAGGGTATCCTAGGGCTCAGGTGGAATTGACTGCTCTGAATTAGGTCAAATAACCTAGACAGTGAGAAGTGATGAGTGATGTTACTTAAACAGGGCATGGAAATCAATGAAAAAGGTGTGGGAGTGGCAGGGAGGCTAAGGTAGAGAAGTTTCTCTCTTCCTAAACCTGATTGGCTGGATTTGAAGACATCATAAGTTCCTGTATGAGAAATATCCAGCAAATTCCCCGTTGATTTAATAAATTGATAACAAAGTTCACCTTTCAGCCAAAGGTTGAAAAACAAACAAACCAATTGCCATCCAGTGGATTCTGACTCTTAGCAACCCTATAGGATGGAGTAGAACTACCCCACAGGGTTTCTAAGGAGCGGCTGGTGGATTCAAACAGCAGACCTTTTGGTTAGTAGCTGAGCTCTTAACCACTGCACCACCAGGGCTCAGACCAAGAATAACACACGTGAGGAACTTACTCCTTAGTTCAATCAAGTATGTAGAAATTCAAATTTGTAATTTTGGAGATTTCTCCTCTTTTTTTTCAAAATGGGGGGCATTGAGATGGAGGATTTTCCTATGCCCACCATCCTAAGGGATTTAATTAACCCATAGTTGAGACATTGTAAACATCTCAAGAAATTATTACCTTTGAGAAACTTGAGGGTGAGTAGGCATATCACCTGATTCCTCTTCAATTCCTTTTAAAAACCTGACTTGAAGACTCACCTGCCTTTTTGAATAAGTGCCAGCTTGAATAGGCAGGGTTCAGGGAATTGCCAACCAAAGGTATGGTTTCTCCAGAGGCCTCCAAGGGGTGTAAAAGAAGAGCGGAGCCAGACCCCGTGCTTGGGACATACCCTTGGTATGAAATATTTGAGTGTGTGTGTGGTGGGGGAGCACTGGGTGTGGGAGAGTGGGGTGGGTGGGTAATAGGGAAATGCCTGTTTTGTTTTCTTTGAAGAAACAGGTTTTTACAATTTTTTTTTTTTTTATTATTATTACGATGAACAGTTAAGTGGAGACATGTTCCTTATCTGCAGGGGCTAGTGGAAGTGCTGATAGCTGAGAATGTAGCCTGCTCCCCAAGTGCGAGTTGGCATTTTGGAGAGAAAACTTGATGTTTGGAGCACTGACTGGCCCTGCCTTTTCTAAATAATTAAGGGTGGTGGGGTGGTGGTAAGAGAAAGAGGATGGTCTATGAATGCTGACCCTGCAAAATTAACTCCCGAGTGTGTGGGTTGTGGATAGCAGGAAAAGAACATCACCTGCAAATGACAGCAGTGCCTTTATTTATTTATTTATGCTTCTTTTTAGTTCTGAGTTGTTTTTAAGCCACAAATTAATGGGGCCACCATGAGTTTTCAGAGAATGAGTTTTACAAAAATCTAAGTGTTTTAAATATTGCAAGGATTTACTTATATATGCTGTATATGAGAAAAGTCCTTACAGTTAAAGGGAGGAGAAAGAAAGTATATTCAGGAATTAAATTTTCACAGTTCTCTGAATTCTTATATTTCTCCTGTTGTGCATTTTTCTTTTTTTGTCCTTCATCCACCCCTTCCACCTTGACCCACTGTCTTCATCATCTAGTGCTGCCATAACAGAAATACCATGAGTGGATGGCTTTAACCGAGAGAAATTTAATACCTCACATTGAAGTAGGCTAATAGTCCACATTCAAGGCATCAGCTCTAAGGGAAAGCTTTCTCTCTCTTTCGGCTCTGGAAGAAGGTCCTTGTCCTTAGCCTTCCCATGGTCAAGGAGCTTCTCAGGTGCAGGGACCCTGGGTCCAGAGGGCATGCTCTGCTCCTGGTGCTGCCTTCTTGATAGTATGAGGCCCCCAACTCTCCGCTTGCTTCCCTTTCCTTTTATGTCTGGAGAGATAAAAGGTGGTGCAGGTCACACCACAGGGAAACTGTGCCTGAGTGAGGGTGGTGTTACAATCCCACCCTAATCCTCTTAAAGTAAAATTACAATCACAAAATGGAGGTCAACTACACAATAGTGGGAATCATGGCCTAACCAAGTTGAGACACACGTTTTTTAGGGTCATAATTCAATCCATGACACCCACCAAACCAAACTTGTCACCATCAAGTTGATTCCAACTCGTAGGGACCCTAGTTGATTTGAACTCATAGAGACCCTATAGCATAGAGTAGAACTACCCCATAGAGTTTCCAAGGACTAGTTGGTGTATTCGAACTGCTGACCTTTTGATTAGCAGCTGAGCTCTTAACCACTATGCCACCAGGGCTCCTCTTGATCCACAGTCCACCCTAATTCACCACTGTGTTAGAAAAAGGTTTTGCTATTCTAAAATAAGAACTTTTACTATACTTTTGTGTTAGTGGTTGCTTTTGGTATATCTTTAAGCGCTGAACAGTTAACTCATACCCATTAAAAACCCATTGCCACTGAGTCTATTCCAACTCGTAGCGGCCCAATAGGGCAGAGCAGAACTGTGCCATAGACTTTCCAAGGAGCGCCTGGTGGATTTGAACTGATAACCTTTTGGTTAGCAGCCATAGCTCTTAAACAGTACACCACCAGTGTGGGAGGGGTTTAATTGATAACATGATGTCTGGGCTCCAAGGGAGATGGAATGGATGTGCAGGAGAAGGGCATGCAGAGTCAGCCTGTATAGTCCCCTGAACTCTGTTCAAGATCATAACATACCTCAGTAATCACTTGAATCTAAACATACAACTTTAACAGTTGATGTAAATGACTTTACACATGAATTTTGGAACTCAACTCTTTCTCAATGGAAGTTCCTTCAACCTAGCCGTTTGTTTGTATTCCCTTAATAATTATGAAAACTAACATTTATTGTGTTCATTCTGTGTGTAAGGCCTTTTTCTAAGTGCCTTGTGTGTTTTATTTAACCTGCATAACAACCTTTTGCATAAGATCCATTTTAGAAATGGGAAACTGAGGCAGTGAGAGGTAAAGTAACGTGCCCAGATCACCCAGCTGATAAACTGAGTTAGGATTTAAACCCAGGGAGTTTGTTTCAGAATTTGCTTATGTAATCACTGTACATGACAGCAGTGAGCCCTAGTGGCTCTGTGGTTAAAGAACTTGGCTGTTAACTGAAAGGTCAGTGGTTCAAACCCACCAGCCTCTCTGTAGGAGACAGATGTGGCAGTCTGCTTCAGTGAAGACTTACAGCCTTGGAAACCCTATGTGGCAGTTTTACTCTGTCCTTTGGGGTCAGTATGAGTTAGAATCGACTTGATGACAGTGGGTTTTGGCACATGATACTAAATGTACAGTGTATTCTATATGCCGTGTATATGTTCAGAAACTAATTTTCCGAACATTTATGCCATATATAGATTACCAATCCAGTTGCCATTGTGTAGATTTTCACTCATGACGACCCCGTGAGTTTTCAGAGTAGGACTGCCCTCCATACGGTTTTCAATAGCTGTGACCATTTGGAGCTGGATTGCCAGGCCTTTCTTCCAAGGCAACTCTGAGTGGATTTAAACTGCCAACCTTTCAGTTAGTAGCTGAGCACTTAACTCTTTGTGCCACCTAATACATATATATACTAGGAGGTTTTCCTCCTTATTTGTACTTTAATGTTTTGTAGACTCTTATGAATACTTGTTCCTGGCAGTGAACTAGATGCTAAAGAACAGAATAGGCACATGTAACCCTCTCTCACCTTCTCCCTCCCCTCTTTCACAGAGATGAAATGAAAAGGAATTAATGAGGACAGATTATTGGATTAGGGCCCATACTCAGGGCTATAACACCATGAGGAGTTTCTCCTGTCACTTCAGTTCTTGTTCAGGAATTGGTACCTGCTTTTTGTGAATCACAAAGACCAGTGCTTTATATCAAGCCATTTAGATTTGGGGTATGGAGCAGTGACTTAAAAAAATTAAATTTTATGTTCAGAGATTTTTTCTAATAATTATTTACATTTATTTTAATTGTATATTCTAAAACCGCTACAAAAAGGCATGAAATAATTGTTTAAATTTTAATTCATATGGGTCAAATTGTATGTTAAACTACCTATTGTCACCTTCACAGTCGTTGTTATGTTTGAGCCAATTGTTGTGGCCACTTGTTACCAAGTATGACCTGCTTCTCCAGGGACCGATCTCTCCTGACAACATGTCCAAAATATGTGAGATGAAGCCTCGCCATTCTTGCTTCTCAGGAATATTCTGGCTGTACTTCTTTCATGACAGATTTGTTCATTCTTTTGGCAGTCCGTGGTATATTCAATATTCTTTGCCAACCCCTTAATTCAATGCCTTCAGTTTTTCTTTAGTCTTCCTTATTCATTGCCCACCTTTCATGTGCGTATGAGGCGACTGAAAACACCATGGCTTGAGTCAGGCGCACATTACTTTTCAAGGTGACATCTGTGCTTTTGAACACTTTAAAGAGGTCTCTTGCAGCAGATTTGTCCAATGCAGTGTGTCGTTTGATTTCTTGACTGCTGCTTCCGTGGGTGTTTATTGCGGATCAAAGTAAAATGAGGCCCTTAATGACGTCGACATTTTCTCTGTTTATCATGATGTTGCTTATTGGTCCAGTTGTTAGGCTGTTATTCTGTAGTCTTTGATCTTCAGCAGTAAATGCTTTAAGGCCTCTTCACTTTCAGCAAGGGAGATTGTATCATCTGCATATCTGAGGTTATTAATGAGTCTTCCTCCAATCCTGATGCCTTATTCTTCTCATACAGTCCAGCTTCTCGGATTATTTGCTCAGCATACAGATTGAATACATATGGTGAAAGGATACAACGCTGATGTACACCTTTCTTGACTTTAAACCATGCTATATTCCTTGCTCCGTTTAGATGACTGCCTCTTGTTCTATGTATAGGTTTCTCATGAGAACAGTTAAGTGTCCTGGAGTTCTCATTCTTCCCCATGTTATGCATAATTTGTTATGAGCTAGAGTAGGTCTCAGAAATAATGTGCCATTTCTTCCAGTTGGTCGTGCACAGCTGGTCGTGCACCCTAGGTGGTAGCAGCTAAGGCCTGTCTCAGAAACACTCCCCTCCTCACTTAGCATGAGTCTTCACACTGCTCCATCTTCTTTCCCATGTGTGTCTCCTGCCCTCCTCAGTAAAAAAAATCAGTGGCCGGGGAAAATGATAGTAGACCACTGATGAGATTTATTCTTTTATTATACTTTATTTTATCATTTGTTTTTATAACATAGTTCCGTTAAAATCAAGGGTAATAAAAATGTTTGTATGATGGAAGTGGATAATCCCACCCATTGTGCCCATCTAAAGTTTCATGAGAAAACTGTGCCCACAACAGAGGGCTCCCACTCCTCTGGCTCACTGTATTTTCTCCTTGTTTATTTGCTCTTCCCTCTTTCCTGATGCATGCATGGGACCACTGAGCTTCAGGACTCCACAATTCTCCTTTTCATACCAGTGTTACTGTAATCTTGGGTTCATGGGCTGCCTTGCCACAGATTTACTCATTCTGTTTCTGTTAATTATTTCATTACTTAAAAATTTCTCATGAATTTTTCCAGAAGTGCATTCTATTCCTCAAAAACTTGGAAGCAATGGGAAAGTATGCAAAAAAAAAAAAAGAAAACGTACGTAATGCATAGAATAAATTATTAACGTTCCGATATGTCTATTATCTTACTTACCTTGGCATGTATGTGTATTAGAGTCTCTGGTTGATGCAAATGGTTAATATCTTGAGCTGCTGACAGAAAGTTGGAGTTCAGGTCCACCCAGAATTGCTATGAAAGAGAGGTCTGGCAGCCTACTTCCGAAAACCCAGCCACTGAAACCCCTATGGAGTACAGTTCTCCTCTGGCACACTGGTGTCATCATGAATCAGAACTGACTCAGTGGCAACTGATTTTATGTTTGTATTAGCACACACATTTATGTATATTAACACAGATATTATATCCTGATATTTTCATTCAACATTAGTCTTTGCTCATAAAATTTTTTTTTAATGAGGGCATTAAATTCGTAATATTCTGTGTGCATGTAGTATATGTTTTTTTAACGATTTGACTATAGTTGCAATAATAAATGTGCATGTTTCTAGTAACTTCAACCTATACTTAAACATCTTTTTAACATACATCTCTGCCATTAAATTTCTTTGTTTAATTATTGTTTAACACTCTTTACGCCTAAGAGATGGTCTCAGAAGCAGCCCTGATCAATTTTTCTCCCTCTTACTCATGAAGCCCCTTAATGTATTCCAAGGTATCAACTACGAAGGATTTTACGTACTTATCGTTTGTTTATTTTTTATTCAGTCAGTGTATTCCATGGGCCAGAAATAGTCTATGTTATGCGGATACAGTGGTGAAAGGTACATACTGTCCCTGTCCTCATGAAGGGGACAACCCAGTGCAGGTGGGAGGAGCACTGGGGAAATGCAGCTGAGAGGAAGGACAGACAACCCTCCAGGAACCACACTGGACTTCAGAGAGGCTTGTTGGCTGCTGTTCACCTGGCAGGCTTCTAGATACCCGAGTACCCTTGGGCTTGGTGCCTACTCCTCTCTCTATTGACACCCTCCCTCTAGGATGCCTCAGTGAGTTTACTGCTGTCTATTTGTAGCTAAGGACGTGAGGTTTATACCTCCATCCATTCAAACTCCTCCTGGGTCCAGACTCATATGTTCAAATGTGAGCATAACTCTCTGTATTGACCTCTTTATGCATTATAATGATACATTCCTCATATGGCCATCATGAAAGCAAACATGAAAGAAAAAGCGCGGGACTGCCTGGCACCAGTGTAGGCACTCAATGAACATTAGTCGTTGGTATTATTCTTGACATCCCCATGTGGGGTGAAGTTTTATTACCTGACATTTCCATGTGGATATCTACCAGCTACACCATGTTATCTAGGCTATGAAACAATTCTTGGTTCCAACCACCATTCTGTTCTTATCGATGAATTCCTTAAGGCTTCAGTGATGGGAGTGTGTGTTTTTCCACACAATGAACGTGATTAGGAATGGTTGTCTAGGTCCTACACAATAAATTGCTCCAGCATTCCTATGGGTGACCATTGAGACAAGTTTCAGCCAACGAATGTAGCAAAGAATTAGAACCACTCTCAGCTGTTCATGCGAGTACTCTCAATCCAGAATATCTGGTAAGTCAACTGTTAGGGATTGAATTGTGTCCCTCCAAAATGTATGTGGAAATCCTAACCCGTGTAGCTGTAAATCTGACCTTGTTTGGAAATAGGGGGCCTGCTTTTATTATGTGAATGAGGTCATACCAATGTAGGGTGGGTCCTAAGCCTAACTCTTCTTAGTTATAAAAGGAGCAGAATACACACAGGCACAAACAGGGGAAGAGGAAGACAGACAAAGAAGACAGATGCATCCAGAAGGCCAGGAACATAAATGATTGCTGGCGTCTACTAGAAGCTGAGGTAGACAAGGAAGGACCTCCCACTACAGACATGCCCTGAATTCGAACTACTGCCTGCTAAACTGTGAGAAAATAAATTTCTGTTCTTTAAAGCCATCCAGTTGTGTTATTTTTTGTTATGGAGGGACTAGGTAACTAACACATACCTGCGCTTATAAGTTCAGCCCAGTGCAGAATAATTTTCTTCCCTCCTTGGTCTAGCCGACCCGAACCTGCTCTTTCCCTATCAGTGTCCTTTGCTTTCACCTAAGAGTTATGACAGAGTCCGCTTGATGCTGATGCATTGAAATTTCAATTTATTTTTTATTTATGATTACTATTAATTCCAGTATTTTCTACAGTTTTCAATGGAGACAGTCCTGTAATCTGTGAATAGCAGTTATACTTTTTCTCTTTTTGTACTAGCTTACACTTCCAGTGTGAAATGTTTAATAAAAATGATAGAAGGATCCTTATTTTATTGTTTATTAATTTTAAAGAGAATGTCCCACCCGTCACCATGAACTATCATGCTAGTTGTAGTTTTCCACGTTCGGGAACTCCTTTTCTGTTCCATATTTGCTCCTAGTCCTTATCTCTCCGTGTGATTGGATTTTATCAACCTGCTTTGCCCCCATCTCTTGAGGTGAGGATATGTCTTCTCTTCTTTCACCTATGCATATGGTGAATGAAATTACTAAATCTTTAATGTTCACTCAAATTTGTATGCCTACAATAAACCACCTTGATCATGGCATGTTATGTGGTTTATACTTTGCTGGATTTCCTTTGCTGGCATCTTACGTAGGGTTTTGCATCTCAGTTACTGAGTGTGCTTGTCCTCTAACTCTTCTTCTACCTTCCTTCTCTAATTTGTTATCATTTTTAAACTAGCCTTAAGGATCAAGTTAGGGGAGTATCTCATGGCTTTCTAATCTCTGTTGACTATGTACAAGATTAAAATGACTGTTTCTTGCATGTTTGCTGGAACCTGACTGGAAACGATCTAGGTCTGCCATTTTCTTTGTAGGTAGATCTTGAACTACTGACCCATTTTATTTAGTGGTTAAAGGCATCTTCTAGTGCTAATTTACTTAGAAAAAATTCTGATGCATGTTCTAGGTTGCTCAAATCTCATCTTTAAATATTGATTATCAGGGCTTGTAGCCTCATGCAGGCCAATTCATCAATTCCAGATTTCCCCAAAGTCAGGCTCTGCAACTATTCCTGGTACCAATTCCCTCATCTAAGACTTATTTGCAAAGAAAGATACAACAGTATGCTCTCTAAACAGTTGTGTATCCGCTGCCTTCTTGAGTCCAAAATGTGAGGATACAGTCTTCTAATACTTTTTTTGTAATTGTTCTTTTCTTAAATTTTTTTCCTTTTTTCACTGCCAACCCCCCCACCCCCCAATCTAGTAGTTTTAAAGTTGTGCGTTTCAGGTTCAAGTCTGTAATCCAGCTGGGATTCTGTGTGTGCTGCATCTGTGCATCAGAAGAACAGGCTTCTAGAAGCAGAAAGCAGGCAGTGCGACTGTTGGGTGGTTGGCGGGGCGGAGGGGAGGGGAGCTGCTGCTCAGAGAGGTGCCCGAGGGAGGCAGGAGATGTCGGGCTGCCCGCCGCAAGCCCGCGGGCTCCAAGGAGGGGGAACCCGCCTGCGCCATGAGCCTTCTGAGACAGGCCCAAGCCCGCCCAGCCGGGTGCTAACCTCGCACCTGCCAGGTTTGCGGGTTCCCCCAGGACTAGGGGAAGCCTAAGGCCATGGATGGTAAAGCCTAGGGTCTGGACCTGGGAAATGGTTCTACCACGCGTGATCGCAGCGCTTATGCTGGAAAGGAGGGCAGGAAGCGTATCGTAACGTGCGTCCGGGCGATGACCCAGAAGGGCGGGAGTTGTGGTCACCCATGGACTCTGGGTCCGCATATGGAGGCCCCCAGGGTGCAATTCCAGGAGCACAAGGCAAAGCCACAGAGGCCACAGTGCACCTCGCCAATACTCCCCAGGGGCACTGCCCCAAATTTGGGGAGCAGTCCTTCCTCTGGGCTAGGGACTTTGTTTCCTCCGTTGTCATCACTGACTGTGAGCAGACTCTAGTCTGTGCAGACTAATGAGGAGTTATCAAAATGAGCTCCAAACTCCAGATTTGTTTAGGATCATAAATTAACACAAAGAAATACGACTTTAGCAATAAGTGCCTGGTTCAAGCCCAAGTTGCCTGAAAGCAAGGAATTTCAGTCTTTCAGCTCCTCTGCTAATCTAGTGACTAGGAACAGGATCTCACTGGAACTCAAAGGTGTGGGGCACTGGAAATACTCCTGGGTCTGTCTGCTCAGGGCTGATTGCCTGGTTCCCAGTTTTATTATACAGCTTAAATATAGACCAGAAGAGGAGTTTGGGGCTTGAGACCTATTTCTTGAGGAAGGAAGAGGTAAAATAATTCAACGTTTACTGTGTCCTTCTCCATCCCCGGAAATCCTCACGAGGACCCTCTCAGGTAAGGACTGACAGGGAGTGGATTGGTTTACTGCTCGACTTTGTCCTTGAGTCACTTTGTTTATGTCCTGCATGTAAACTATTGTGCACTGATGGAAGCATTCTAATTCTTATGCAGAATGACTAGACCCCGTGCAGAATGACTATATTGTGCCTCCCTCAGGCACCCCTGTCTGCACAGCACCCCCCGCCCCCAGCTGCCCAACCGCCTCTCTCCTGGCATTCTGCTTGTAGAAGTTTGTTCTTTTGATGCAGAGATGCAGCACACACAGAATCCCAGCTGGATTACAGACTTGAACCTGAAGACCTTATGCAGAATGACTATTTATGAACCACTAAGCTTTTTTTTAAGCTTAGTACTAAATCAGGTACTTCCCCCTCAGAGAAGGCCCTGGAGGAGGTTGATACATGCATTCCCCAGTGCTCCTGCTGCTCTGGAAGTGCCTGAAATGCCTCTCTGCAGAAGGCCTTTGGAGCAGGCTCATGGCCCACATAGGAATTCAGGCCTATTTTTTTTGTTGTTAGAACACCTCATTTAGCTTTGAAAACATTACTATCCAGTTTATTCACCATATTGAGTACAGACATCTCAGGTATTTTCAAAATTAACCCCATTCTCTAATACTAATTTGCCACCAAGAGTGTATTCCAAAGTGTTCCGAACAGGCTAGAAAATCTTTCCAAAGAGGAGACTCCTGCGCCGTGTTGTGCAGTGATTGCAGGGATGGCATAATGTGTTTACCCAGATACCTACCCCTTTTTTTTTGTTGTTGTGCTTTACTTGAAACTTTACAGAGCAAGTTAGTTTCTCGTTCAACCATTTATACACAATTGTTTTGTGACATTGGTTGCAATCCTCATGATGTGTCAACACTCTCCTATGCTCCAGTTCCCCATTTCCATCCGCCATGATTCCTGTTCCATCCTGCCCTCTTTTCTGTGCTTTTGGGCAGGTTTTGCACTTTTGGTCTCATACACATGATTGAACTAAGAAACACTTACCTCATGTGTGTTATTGTTTGTTTTACAGACCTGTCTAATCTTTGGCTGAAGGGTGAACTTAAGAAGGTACTTTCGACTTTGTTCCTTTCCGTAATTCCTGAAATTCCAAGTCTACCACCTGAAGAACTTCTTTAGCGTTTCATTTACAACAAGTCTGGTGGCAATGAATTCTCTTAACTTTCCTTCACCTGAGAATGTCAGTATTTTTCCTTTACTCATGAAAGAAATAACAGGATATAGAAAGCTGGGTTAATGTTTCTTTTCTTTCAGTGTTGAAAAAATGTTTTCACAGCCTTTTGGCCTCCATGGCTTCTGATGATGAATACAGAGTCATTCCAATTGTTTTTCCTGTATGAAATGAGTTGGTCCTTGTTATTCCACAGTTGGCAGTGAGGCATTTGGGTGTAAAATTATGTGAGTTTAACTTGTTGGAGTTTGCATAGCTTCTTGAATCTGTAAGTTTATGTCTTTCAACAAATTGGGAGTGTTGAGCCAGTATTTCTTCAAATACTTTTTTCTACACCACATATTTTCTCTACACCTTATGGAATTCCAATAAATAAACGTTAGATATTTTTGGATTTTTTTGAGGCTCTGTTCATTTTTTTTTCAATATTCTCTGTTTTCAGATTGGATATTTTCAATTGAACTATTTTCATCTCATTGATCCTTTTGTCTGTCAACAGCATTCCGCTGTAGAGCTGATCAAGTGAATTTTTTATCTCTATTTTTCTATTTTTCCTGTCTAAAATTTTCATTTGTGAATGGTTTCTATGTATTTTTCTATTTTTCTAAGTTGTGCCTGTTACTTCTTTGAGCGTGGTTAAAGTAGCTTTTTAAAGTTTTTGTCTATGATTCCAAGACTGTGTCTTACTTCAATCTTACAGAAAATGTCGATGTTGTTTGTTTTAGGAATCACTTGACCCAGTTATGTTCAGGCTGCAGGTTCTTTCCCAACTTCTGTATGCTGTGGCTCAGATGTCAGTTCAGATTTTGAAGACTTTGCAGTGATATTTGGATGTAATCTATGGGAGTGTCACTCAGTCTGGGACCTTGTTGGTGTTCTAACCCATAATGCAGTTCTCAAAGGATTGATCTACTTCTTAGGGTCAGAGCAAAGCATATGCAACTGTGGGAGTGGGGGAGGGTATGAAAAACAACTTTTTGGTATCCTCTCTTGAGCCACCTGGTCTCTGTCTCTCTGAGGCTCTCTGATGTCTGAGCAGCTACCTTCCTGGTCCACTGGCAAGAATGTTGGGGCTTTAATCTCTTCCTTCTGCCGTGCAATTAAGTGACTGGGTCTGCCTATGAGGCCAAATAACGGTAAGATGGAGAAAACGTAACAGAGATTCCTCTATATTATTTGGTCCTTATATACTCTGGTCAGAGAGAAGGCACACTGTTTCTGGTGATACTTTGAAACAGGTATGGAGAAAAAGGCATTAACAGGTTGATAGCTGCATACTAGGTGTTACGGATTAAATTCTGTCTTCCCAAAATGTATATATCACCTTGACTAGGCCATGCTTCCCAGTATTGTGCGATTA
Organism: Loxodonta africana; assembly: GCF_030014295.1. Classification (NCBI taxonomy): domain Eukaryota; kingdom Metazoa; phylum Chordata; class Mammalia; order Proboscidea; family Elephantidae; genus Loxodonta; species Loxodonta africana. Next base: position 34,050 of record NW_026975437.1, on the reverse strand, counting down.
TCCACCATTTTGTCGGCTGATGTGATTTTCCAATGTATTGTAAATCCTACCTCTATGATGTTAATGAGCGAAGATTTGAAGCAGTTATGTTAAGGAGGCAGGGCTCAATCTACAACATTAAGTTGTGTTTTAAGTCAATCTCTTTTGAGATATAAAAGAGAAAAGAGCAGAGAGACAGGGGGACCTCAGTACCACCAAGAAAGAAGTGTCAGGAGCAGTGCATCCTATGGACCTAGGATCCCTGTGCTGAGAACCTTCTTGTCCAGGGGAAGATTGGTGACAAAGACCTTCCCCTAGGAGTGACAGAGAGAAAAAGCCTTCCCCTGGAGTTGGCACCCTGAATTTGGACTTATAGCCTACTAGACTGTGAGGGAATAATTTTCTTTGTTAAAGTCATCCATTTGTGGTATTTCTGTTACAGGAGCACTGGATATCTAAGACACTAGGTACCAGGAGATGTACATTTCCCAACTCTTTCACTCCCAGGGACACTATGACTAAGTAGCCAATTCTATAAATCCATGTGAGCAGACTATTCTGATTACTGCTTTGACTCTACTGTCTGTTATGGTAACCACACCCACCTTGTCTTTGTTGATTGAGTGCCACCACTTGGCTGCTACCACCATGGGGACCAGTCAGCTGCATTGTAGTTAGGTGTCTTAATTCAGTTAGGGCAGTTCTCACTGTGGACTCTTACTTACATAAAATAACAACCACAGAAGTCTTCAGTAATGCTGGGGCTTGCTTCACAAATTTGGACCTCACCGCTATGGTAAAAAGAGAGCCCTCTGGGCACTCCGTGTGTGGGTCTGTGGGTCCAGCCTAATAAATCCATTCAAACATGCCAATTTCCCTCAGCCTTTGGATACCTTCTCCTACATTACACAGTGGCAGATCTGCCATTTCCACTTGATTTATTGTAGACCACCACTTAATACGTGCTTCAGTAAACCAGCCAAATAAACTATGAGATCCTTTTCTAACCTCTCAAGCTGAAACACTGAGTGAAGAATCTGTGCTTCTTGGGCCTATATCAATAAACTCAGAGTACTCCACCTTTATGTTGCTTGCACCATTATCCCACACCCAGAATAGCCATTCCCACACATATTCACCAGGTTTCTGTATGTATGTATTAGAAAAATCAAGCAGTTCTTTTGGAGTTTAGCATACCGTCTCCTGGGTCACACTTCATAGTTCACCTTTTGGGGCTTGTTGGGACTGAAGTCTAGGTATAGGTCTAGAAGCAAAAATGGGCAGTGGCAGTGGGATGTTCAGCCCTGTCTTATAAGGCATCTGCCTACGGTGATGCCCCAGGCAATGCCCCAGATCCCACCCCAGGAGATAACTCAAACAAGACACTTCAGGCACAGCTGGGGTAATCTCATCAGATGGAGGTGGAAGGGATAATTGTTTTACTGGGAAGGGTGCCTTAGCAGGCAAAGTTAGAGAATCTCTTCAGATGGGAGTAAGTGGTCTGGTTCTGTTAGGAAGAGCGATTCAACGGAAATTGGAGGTTCATTGTCCCCCGCTTCCTGACTGTCTGCCCATATGTCCTCATCCCAAGTTTCAGGATCCCATTTCTTCCCAATCAGTGCCCTCACTTTAACTTCGGACACCATTTGAGGCTGGATATTCAACTGGCGCTTTAATTCAGTCACTCTTAAGATAAGAATCTGAGTTTATTTTTGGCAGCATTAGCCTTGTTACTATAAGAAATATGGTTTTCTTTCTGGGCACAAGTGGCAGCTTTCAGATCTTGTATGTGGTGCTTGAGCTTTGAGTCCATTTCTTTCATTCACCAGTGTGGCTAGCAAAAGCAGGACCAACCAAGCAGCTTCCTTATTATTCTTATTCTGACAAAATTATAGAAAAGTATCAAATATATAATCAGGCAGAGCCTTGTCTCTCACAAGTATTTGATCCAGTGGTAGTAGTATTTTGTGTATTTCTATTGTCACCTCACACCATGGATTAGCAATAGCCTGTTTACTTCTGGAGACAGTCATCAGTGCCTTTAAGACTAGCCAGACTTGAGAATCAATTCAGAAAACTCATCCTTAAGATTTGGTTCCTCTAGAACCAGTGTAGGTACCAAATGTCTTAGCCTGGGATCTGTAGAGGTGCAAAACTAGTGAAGAGAACATGTATATATATACACATATATATGAGTGTGTGTATATGTGTGTGTGTTTGTGTATATATATATATGGAAACCCTAGTTGCATAATGGTTAATAGGTATAGCTGCTAACAAAAGGTTAGCAGTTCGAATCCACCAGGCACTCCTTGGGAACTCTGTGGGGCAGTTCTACTCTGTCCTGTAGGGTCACTATGAGTTGGAACCGACTCGATGGCAATGGGTATACACACAGACACACACACACACATATATATGCATACGTGCATATGTTAGTTGTTGTTGCTGTTAGATGCCATCGATCCTGTGTAAAACAGAATGAAACACTGCCTGATCCTGAACCATCCTCACAATCATTGCTATGTTTGAGCCCATTCTTGCAGCCAGTGTGTCAGTTCATGTTGTTGAGCGCCTTCCTCTTTTTTTCTGACCCTCAGCTTTTCCAAGCATGATGAGCCTCTCCTGGGACAGGTCCCTCCTGAAAATATGTCCAAGGCACGTGAGACGAAGTCTCGCCATCCTTGCTTCTAAGGTACATTCTTGGTGTACTTCTTCCAAGATGGTTTTGTTTATTCTTCTGGCAGTCCATGGTATATTCAGTATTCTTTGCCAACACCATATTTTAAATGAATCAGTTCTTCGGTTTTCCGTATTCATTGTCTAACTTGCTCAAGCATGTGAGGTGATAGAAAATATCATGGCTTTGCTCAGGCACACCTTAGTCCTCAAAGTGACATCTTTCCTTCACAACACTTTAAGGAGGTCTTTTGCAATAGATTTGCCCAATGCAATACATTGTTTGAATTCTTGACTGCTGCATCTGTGGGCATTGATTATGGATTCAAGTAAAAAGAATTGCTCGATGACTTCAGTATTTTCTCTATTTATCATGGTGTTGCTTACTGGTCCAGTTGTGAGGATTTTTGTTTTCTTTATGTTGAGGTGTAATCCATACTGAAGGCTGTAGTGGTTGCTCTTCATCAGTAACTGCTTCAAGTCCTCTTTACTTTCAGCAAGCAAGGTCGTATCAGCTGCATATCATAGGTTGTTAGTGAATCTTTCTCCAAAACTAATGCCATGTTCTTCTTCTTACAGACCAGCTTCTCAGATTATTTGCTCAGCATACAGATTGAGTAAGTATGGTGAAAGGATACCACCATGACACATAACTTTCTCATTTTAAACCAGACAGTATCCCCTTGCCCTACTCAAATGACTGCCTCTTGGTCTACGTAGATATTCCGCATGAATACAGTTAAGTGTTCTGGAATTCCCATTCTTTGGTAAGCTATCCATAATTTGTCATGAGCCACACAGTTGAGTGTGCTTGTATAGTAAACAAAAATAGGTAAACATCTTACTGATATTCTCTACTTTCAGCCAAGATCCATCAGACATCAGAAATGATATCCCACATTCCATGTCTTCCTCTGAATCCAGCTTGAATTTTTGGTAGTTCCCTGTCTGTGTACTGCTGCAATTGTTTTTAAATTATATTCAGCAAAATTTTTCTTGCGTGTGATGTTAATGATGTTGCGCGATAATTTCCTCATTGCGTTGGACCACCTCTCTTTGGAATGGGCACACATATAGATCTCTTCCAGTCATTTGGTCAGGTAGCTGTCTTCCAAATATATTGGAATAGACAAGTGAGCGCCTCCAGCACTGCATCCATGTGTTGAAACATCTCATTTGGTACTCTATCAATTCCTGGAGCCATTTTTTTTGCCAATGCCTTCAGTGCAGCTTGGAGTTCTTCCTTCAGTACCATCAGCTCTTGATCCTATGCTACCTCCTGAAATGGTTGAACGTCGACCAATTGTTTTTGGTGTATTGAGTCTGTGTATTCCTTCCATCTACTTTTGATGTTTCCTGTGTTGTTCGATATTTTGCCCATAGAATCCTTCAGTATTGCACCTAGAGGCTTGAATATTTCCTTCAGTTCTTTCAGCTTGAGAAATGCCAGGTGTTTTCTTCCCTTTTGGTTTTCTAACTCCAGATCTGTTCACATTATATTATCATACTTTGTCTTCTCCAGCTTCCCTTTCAGGTATTCTATTGAGCTCTTTTACTTTATTTTTCCTTCCATTCTCTTTAGCTACTGTACATTCAAGAGCAAGATTCAGAGTCTCTTGTGACATCCTCTTTGGTCTTTGCTTTCTTTCCTGTCTTTCTAATGACTGTTTTTTTCATATATGATGTCCTTGCTATCATCCCACAACTAATCTGGTCCTCGATCCTTAGTGTGCAGTGCATCAAATCTATTCTTGAGATGGTCTCTAAATTCAGGTTTGATATACTCAAGGACATACTTTGACTCATGGACTTGTTTTAATTTTCTTCAGCTTCAACTTGAACGTGAATATGAGCAACTGATCATCTGTTCTGCAGTCAGCCCCTGGCCTGCTTCTGACTCATGATATTGACCTTCTCCATCATCACCTTCCACAAATTTGATTCCTGTCTATTCTGCCTGGAATGGTTCATGAGTATAGTCACCGTTTATGTTCCTGATGAAAGGTATGTGCAATGAATAAGTCATTGGTCTTGCCAAATTCTATCATGTAAGCTTCATTGTCATTTCTATCATCAATACCTTATTTTCCAACTGCTGATTTGTCTGCTTTGTTTTCAACTTCGCATTCCAATCACGTAATTATCAGTACATCTTGATTCATCAATGCATCATGTTTGATCAGTTTCAAACTGCAGAACTTGGTAAAAACCTTCAACTTCTTCATCTTTCACATTCATGATTCGTGTGTAAATTTGAATAATAGTCTTATTAACTGGTCTTCCTGGTAGGCCTGTGGATATTATCCTATTGCTCGTAGTGTTGTACTTCAGAACAGATCTTGAAATGTTCTTTTTATCGATGAATATGATGACGTTCTCTTCAGTATCTCAATCCTGGCATAGTAGAACATACCATTGTCTAGTTTAAAATGTCCAAAACCAAGCTATTTCAGCTCACTAATGCCTAGGATTATTGACCTTTATGCATTCCATTTCATTTTTGATGACTTCCAATTTCCCTAGATTCATAATTCCTTCATTCCACGTTCTGGTTATTAATGGATATTTGTGTCAGTTTCTTCTCATTATGAGTTGTGCCCCATCAGCAAATGTCATTAAAGTGGGATCTACTTTGAGGAGGTAGCTCTTCCCCACTCGTATTTTGAGTGCCTTCCAACCTAAGGGGTTATCCTCTGTCATTCAATCAGGCAGTGTTCCAGTACTATTCGTAAGATTTCACTGGCCAGTTTTTTTTTTTTAGAAATAGATCACCAGGTCCTTTTTCCTAGTCTGTCTAAATCCAGAGCTCCACTCAAAGCTGTCTACCATGGGTGAACCTGGTGGTATTTGAAATACCAGTGGCAAAGCTTCCAACATCACAGCAACATGCAAGCCACCACAGTACAACAAACTGACAGAAGAGTGGTGGGAGTTAAAAATGAGACGAACCAAAAAGAGTGCTTCTTCCATGTCTGCTGATTTAGAGGAACCATGAGAAATTGTCAAGTGAAGAGTGATTCAGAGAAAAACATGGGTAGAGTGTGACCTAATTTCCATAAAAACAAACAAATGGATGTCCTTACGTGTGTCCCGGCAAAAAGCAGTGTGTAAAAGGGTACATATGTATCTTTGGACACTGGACACTTTGGGGGAGCAGGTACAATATACTTATGTGGGGCTGGCTCTTATTATAACTTCTGTATACAAATCTCTTGTTAAATGTGTTATAAGAATGTAAAACCTCTTAAAGTTAATAACATCATACGTGTATGTGTGTATATTTGAAACTTTTTTTCTGTTTTGACTATTTTATTTATGTGTTTTTTAGTTATCTAGTGTGGCTATAGCAGAGATACCACAAGTGGATGGCTTTAACAAACAGAAACTTATTCTCTCACAGTTTAAGAAGCAAGAAGTTTGAAGTCAGGGCACCAGCTCTAGGAGAAAGCTTTCTCTCTTTGTGGCTCTGGGGGAAAGTCCTTGTCATCTATCTTCCCCTGGCCTAGGAAATTCTCAGCTCATGGACACTGGGTCAAAAGGAAGTGCTCCACTCCAGGCACTTCTTCCTTGGTGGTATGAGGTCCCTCTCATTTCTGCTCACTTTTCTCTTTGTATCTCAAGAGACTGACTCAAGACTCACCCTAATCCTGTAGATTGTGTCCTCCCTCATTAACCTAACTGCCTCTAATCCCACCTCATTAACATCACAGAGGTTAGAATTTACAACACATAAGTAATCACATCAGATCACAAAATGCAGGACAACCACACAATACTGGGAATCAGGGTCTGGCCAGGTTGACACACATTTTGGGGGACACTATTCAATCCATAACAATAGAGAAAACACTGTCTTCAATGCCAGATTCAGAGACTTTTATCTATGTATGAAGGGCAAACACAGAAATTGAACAAAATTCTGATCAGCGAATTATTGCTTGCTCTTGTAACTAATGACTTCTTCTGGTCTCTATACCTTGAAATGGCCAAAAAGAATTCTGTGAGGATTAATTCAGTTATTGCTAAAACATCTACTGCATTTACATGTCTACAGATAAGGAAGAATGCTGGACACCATGTGTGATTCATTAAGTAACACGGGGACCATTAGACTATTGTTCTCCTTCTCTGATATGCCACTATCACCTTCTCCCCTTGTTGCTCTCCTGAAAAACCCATGCTTGTATATTCTAGGCTTTTTTCCAGAATTGAATTTGCAGGAAGTTAAAGATATATCTTTGAAAGATAAAAAAGACTTTGGCCACATTGTCTTTAGACAGTCGAACTTCCCAGCCAATCGCTGTGCAGGATGGGAATTCACAATCCCTCCTACTCAGTACCTCTGAGCAGGACGGGATTTCTGTTTCATTATCAGGAGAAGGTGGAATTCACCCCTCTTCAGAAAACTTACTTTCCTTTGCCTCAAACTGTCCCTCTCAGGATCTGTCATGGTCACTCTGAGAAATTCACATGGGCAGCCTGTATGGAAGTGCCCATCCTAGAGGCCCTGCCCTCCCTTCCTTGCTCCATAGGGCTTCCTCTGACACTTGGGGTCGCATCTCCCAGGGAGTACACACCTCTGGCACTTCCAGGGATTCCCAGGCCCTGGGATACTGTGGATGGGACTTGGAACTCAATCTGTTTCTTCCCATCCTCACCTTTGGTTATCTGTGTCCTGTCTTCACCACATTTAGGAGGCCTTGTCTTCTCTTTGCTCGTTTTATCTCAGTCAGGCTTTTCTATTCCAATTCTCTGATCTCAGGACAGATCAGGTTAGACCACAGAAAAGAGAAAGACCAAGCAAACATCACTGATCTGTGCAGAAGCTGCTGGGAAGGGATTCGATTCTCACTGGTTTAGGATTTTAAGCCCACTGCTCACCGGCAGGCAGGTTCCCCCCAGAGTCTGGCTTCTGTCTGGTACCTTGTACTCCAAAGAACTCAGTGATCAGCCCACCTTCACAATCACACCTCCCTTAGAGCTATCTTTGCAGAGGCTCTTTCTCAGACTTCCATGTCCCACTGAAATCCCATTTCTCTTTCCTTACAAACATTGTGCTCATTCTCAGGGCCCTGAGACCTCATCTGCAGATGAGTCTTGTCCTCTTCTCTCCTTGGCTTTTGAGTAGACCTCATGTCTTCGGACTGCTATCCTGGGGCTTCTTCCACCCTGGTGCTCTGGGGCTGGATCTCTCCATGTACTAGAGGGGGCGTGGAAGGGGCACAAGGCTAAAAGGATGGATCTTCCAGGTGAGGTGGGTTTAAGAAGCCTGAATGAAGTTCTTCCCTGAAGGGTGCATATTTTGCAGTCCAGACATCCTGCTTCTCTCAGTCTGAGAGTCCTAGCACGTCTTCAGGTGCTTTCTCCTTTGACCTTGAGGCCATGCCTGCACCCTCTGCAGCCAGATCTCCCACAAGTGCAGCAGCACCAGTAGGTGTGGTAGCCTCTTCAGCCCCTGTCTCCTCCTCCAGATGCTCCTGGAGGTGCCTGGCTCTTCTTGCCAGGACTCCAGGATGCTGACCAGGAACTCAGTGTTGGTTAGACTGAGGGCAGACCTGATGGCACTCACTTTCTTCAAAAACTCGGTCTCAGGACCAGGGGCCTTTTGCCGACAGGGGTGTGAGATGTTTTGGTCTGGTCTGCCAGACCATGGCTAACCCCTTGACCTTACACACTTGGGTAAAATACTCATACTTGACCTATTGATCTCTGGAGTAATTTGATGAGTGAGAATTCTGCCTAGTGGAAGCTGTTGAAAAAGACCTCGCTGGTACTTGGGGAATCTTCCTGGGCTTGGAACTTGGGCTTTTTGTTCTCATGTTCTACCCTGAGTGACACTTTCCTCTTGGGTTGAGACTTGCAATAGTGGAGTGTTAATTTACATGAGCTGTCTGGGCTCTGGTGTCTGAACTGTGACCTAAGTCTCTGGTCTCAGGGATCCCTGGAGACCTCTCCATCACCGCCATCCTCCACTTCCACAGTCCCCATGGTTTCTTTCTTCTTCCCCAGGCACCGACCATACTTTAGGGAATTTACTCTGGGCAATAAAGTCTTCTCCAGAAAATTTCGATGATGGTACTACCTTATAGCAAAAGTCTATAGTTCTCCAAAAAATTATAATACATTGATTTTAAAAAAAAAAAAAAAACTCCCAGTTTTCTTTCAGTAGATTCCAATTCATAGCAACTCTGTAGGACAGAGTAGAACTCCCCACAGGGTTTCCAAGGAGCGGCTGGTGGATTCCAACTGCCAACCTTTTAGTTAGCAGCCAAAGGTTTATCCAGTGATAGTTTATAACATAAACAGAGGATCGCCACATTAAAAAAAAAAAATTATTTTTTTGCATTTGTTGGATGGAAGTGAATTTGCTCCTGTGGAATATGGAAATTACCTCATTCTCTGCACCTTCATGATAATACATGGTTTCTCTAAGAGCTGTTTTCTGTGAAAGTTATTTTTTTTTAGTAAATTTAGAGTGTAAGCATTGAAACAGGAGAATTGGTCTCCTCTTTGTAACTTGGTTTCATCCTACTTTTAAGGGAAGGCTTTTATAGAAGGAATTATACTTAAAGAGACAGCGTTATTTGTACTTTTCTGTATAATTGAAAACTTCTCCTCGTACCCTTAACTAGCCTACACCAGGAGATTAAAATTGCCTTTCTCTGAACACAAGCCCATTACCATGTCCTTCAGGGTGAGGCAGAAACAGATGTCCACATTTGAGAGTCTGATGGCACAAACCTTAGTAGCCAAATCGCAACCATGCCTCCTGTGGGCGGGGGCGGGTCTTGTATATGTCAGCATAAGGGTCAGTATTTTTCTGAGTTTGAGGGAAGGATTGGCAAGTTAAGGAAGAAAGAGAAGGAGTTTGGGAGGGGAGTGTAAGCTCCAGTGACAGACAGAAGATGGGGTGGGAGATCTCTCAAAGGGTATTAGAGGCCAGTCAGAAAAGCAGGAAGCAGCAGGAAGCAGGGCCAGTGGAGGGCAGCACTGGGTGGAGGAGGACAGCAGAGGTAATAGTAGTGGGGAGCGCAACAAAACTGGCCTGAAAAGAGTGATACATGACTGATCCTAGATGAAGCTCAGGTTAAGAAAAGTAGGAAAATAAAAAATTCTATCCTGTAGCCATGTTTGTGGTTAGGGGTTGTTTTAGGCTCTTGAGGGAGGTGGGCAGGAGACACAGGAGGGGAAGGGGAGTTCCTGGATCTAGGGAGGAATCTACAGCCCTTCTTCTGCCCTCAGCGATGTGGGTTCTGGGCTCTTCAACCTACCACTCCCAGAACCTCCTGAGTAATTTCCTTAGTTCTTCACATGGTATATTAATTCCATCTAATTAGAAAATATAATAATTAAGTATGCTTCTTCCTACCCAGCCTTTCCACCATCCTATACTCTCTGCCCCAGTTGCCCACTGGCTTCCTTCCCTTCCATCATGTTCAGATCCAGAACAATAGTGTGCCTTGTCTGCACCTATTCTGGAAAGCTCTCAAACTTACAATTGGATTCTTTCATTTCATCCCTCATTTATTCCTACATTTCTTATTGAGAAAATAAACTTTGGTTAATTATCTACTAAATGACAGAAAGTGCTTTCTCAGGAGAATCTTCCTTATGACCTTATCCATTCACCCCAAATCCTTCATCTTGTCCTACCATGGCTCTCTTTTCTGGTGGAAGTCAGACCTTTTGTTCTGTAGCACTCGTCAATCTGGAACAATTTTTCCTCACCTTTATCTAGAGTCTTAGAGAAAGGCCTTTTCCTCGTGTGTCACTGTTTCATCCTGCTTGGGTGAAGATGTCCGAACATAATGGTCTTCTGAAGGACCTTTATCCCTTCTCCCAGCATGAACCTTTGATAACTTGGGGACTCTGGCTTGCTCCTGAATTTCCTTGATTCAGTAGCTACGGTTTCTCTCCCACAAGACCTGAGGTCGACACCCTTTTCAAAAAGCAGCTGAGATCTGAGTTAGCACCAAGGCTTCCGTAATCCTGTGTGACATCATTGCTGACACTGCTGAGTTCCATGAGCCCGGTTTGAAGCTAAACACGGCAACCAGAAAAACATGAAACTGTCAGGTAGGTGCTTGAGAAGTGCTAGCACCAGTGTAGGAAGAAGGAGATTAGATACTAAAAATGAATTGCAACTTTTCCGTGCCCTGTAAAAGGGGTTACTATCCTTTGGTGAGTAAAGAGAGCACAGGGAATGATAACAGTATCATGGGCAGCTGCTTTCTCCCAGTCCTCTCATTTGACTCTGTTGGAATCATGTCTCTCCAGCTCTGGTTATAAAATGTCCACTCTGAGCCCCTCTTAGGTCTCCTTAGCCTCTGAGGCTTCACACAGGCTCTGCTCTCTGACTAGGAGATGTTCTCTCCCTTCCCGTCTGCTGGTCTACTCTCCCTGGTGAAGCGTGAAGGTGAAGAAAACTGACCCCACTGGCAAGATTAGGCTCATGACTTCACCAAGAAGCCCTAAGACTCAGGAGTTTTGTGGTCAGCCAGAATGGGAAGTTTGGGAGTTGACTTGGGGAAAGCCCATGACAGACTCTGCCTTTGTTTAAGGTGCCATTTAGAGGAGAAATCAGCAAATGGGGAGACCATTTGAGGAAGAAATTAAGAAGGTTGGGGTGGTGATGAGGAAGGAGGAGACTTCTCCAAGGAAAACAAAAGTTTCCACATGGGGATGGTAGGGGCTTGTTTTGTGTGACCCCAAAGGAGAGAAGAGGCAGGAATGGTAGGGAAACAATAGAACAAAAGATAATCTGTGCCTGTTCACAAATATAACAAATGCCCCAGTGTTTTCAGCCTGTTTCCTCAGACTTTTCTCATCAAGCCATCCTTCCCCTTTTACTGAAGCCTCTGGAAAATACCTGGGGCTTCCTGGATGCTCGGCCTTTTTTCACCCCTTAACTATTCAGTCATATTCCCAACTTGGTTCAGGCATGACTTCCTGGTTGTAGTCTTCCCTGAATCTTCTCCTGGTAGATGAGTCCACTTCTTGCTCTGTACACCATTGTACCCAGGAAACCCTTTACCACAGCATAAAACACAATTGCATTTACTACACATTCTTCCTCTCTCTGTGCCCATGCCTTCTATGAGACTCCAGAGCACCTTTCATTAGCAGTAGGAGTCTTCTTCTACCTGTTGAAGGCCGACCTTATGGTTGCTTCAGCCATTGACATAGTAGCAGAGAAGATACAAGGAGAGAATTGAAAAGATTTTGCATTGAGTCTTGCCCTTTTGTTGCTCTTAAACCCCGAGAACCTGTGGGAATGACCCCAGGCCAGCCTGCTGAATGATGAGGGACCATTGGAAAGATGATCTAGTGGTTTCACTGAGTTGATTTTAGGCAAACTGGCTCGGTGGTGAGCTGGAAGCAAATTGTAGACAGATGAATAAGCCCTGCTACGAGCCACTGTAGCTGGCCCAGATCAGAAGAACCCCAAATTGACAACCTGAAAAATTGTGAGCTTAGTAAATGGTTGTTTTTTTAAGACACTACATTTTGGAGTCATTTGTTACACAGCAATACGTGACTGATACACCTGTTAACTTGGCCGTTTCTCTCACCAGGCAGTGAGGCAACTTCTCTAAGTCATTTCATCACCGAGAGCATCTGGCCTAGGGTCTGATATGTAGCTGTTAATACAGGAAATCTTTGTTGACTTAATGCATGAATGAGTAATACGAATTGTAAGTGTGAGTCTACACAAAATCATGTATGAGAAAAAGCATTATTTTTTAAAAAATAAAATGAATTGAGGCTCAGAACTACCTGCTTACAAAATTGAGGGGAGTTTTTAACCTCACTTACTTTTAGGGGACTCCCTCATCCAGATATGCAATAATTCCCAGGGTCTAATGAAGGACCAGTGCTTGGAGAAGACCTTCAACACACCCATTGCCTCAGCCTATGTGGGTGATCTCTCTAGAAGCATTCGTCCTGCTGTTTCCATTCTCAGCTGGAGCATGAGAACCTTGGTGGGGCTGTCAACAGCATAATAGGTTTTGTCTACTTATGTGCCTGCGTCAGCCTTTGAGGTGCTGTAACCTATTCCAGGGCACTATCAAGAAGGAGATCCTTCCCCTTCCCAATGTCTAGGACCCTACTATCTGACTGTCACTCTTCCCCTGGGCTCCAGTTCACTCAGTGTGATCACCCCAGTGAGCTGAGGCTTTTACCATAGACTCTTCAGAGTCTTGAAGTTTCAGAGCTTCAATACTCTGAGTCCAGCTATCTCCTTGAAATGAGGTAGGGAAGGGGGAAAAATGTAGAAAGATTTTATTTGGCATTTAATGTTACAATAAAATTTCTTGCCCTGCATTTTCGAAGGGTCCTGTCTAACAATTCCCTCTGTTCTCTTACAAGATGTAGGTCAATGAAGACTGAATGTTTGTTGTGTCATAATCTGCAGAAGGCTGCAAAGTGCACATGGGGTCCATTCCCCCGATGCTCACACTAGAGCACCCCACCCATGTGGAAATCTCTGCAAGTGTTACTGAGTCCCTCCCACATCCACAGTGAACAGCTTTCAGATTCTTATAAGAGGGAATTGTGTCCTAACACCAGCTGCTCCCTGGAAACCCTATGGGGCAGTTCTACTCTGTCGTATAGGGTCTCTGAGTCAGAATTGACTCGATGGCTACGGGTTTGGTTTTTTCTTTCAGGCGGGTGGTGGGAGTTTGATGTCAGCTCCATAATCATGTTATTAAAAAATAATGACAGGGTAGCAGGTGAAAGCAACAAAACAAAACTGAAATGTAATGGCTTTTTCACATTTATTGGCCCCACAGAGTTCCTTCGAGGTGTTTACTTTTCACTAGATTCGGAGAAATCTTTGTGAGAGAGACACAGCTTGAGATAGCTCCAAAATTACATGTTTCCCTCCTTAATGTTAGGTTACATTAAGAGCTGGTTGGCTGGTTTATCATCTGCCTGCTTCACAAAAATAGAAGGCCCATGCAGGGAGGAACTTGTCTGTTGTGTCTGTCAGAGCATCCTGGTACCTGGCACCTAAGAAGTGCTAAAAAATGATTTGAGTGAATGTGGGTGGGTTTTTATAAAAAACACTGTGTTGCTGTCTTTATTTAGTTAAATAGTGAAAACAGGGATAAGGAAACTGGAGACAATTACTTGTATAATTTAGAGTTACATAAGATGAGAATAGAACTTGAATAATGAAGAGATAAAAAAATAAGCTGTGTGGATGGAATGTACCCCCTTCCCTTTGCTCTGGAGGGAGACATTTTAAAATTGGATTGTTTTTTCCCTACTGATTTATAGGTTCTATATGTTAATTGAAAAGTTAGTCTTTTAGGAATCACAAATATTTCTATTGAGATACAATTTACCTGCCGTAACACTGCCTTTGAAAATATGCACAATACCGTGGCTTTTAGTATATGGACAGACTTGGCACAACAGTCACCACTGTCTAGCTTCAGAATATTTTCAGTGCCCAGTAAATAAAGGCCCTTGTTAATAAAGGCGTATTAACAGTCATCCTCATTACTCCTTTCCTCCAAGCCGTAGCAACCACTAATCTACTTCTGTCTGTGTTGGTTTGTTCTGGACATTTCATGTAAATGGAATCATGCACGATGCGGTCATTTGTGTTTGGCTTCTTTCATTTTTTTTTTTTTTTTTCTTTCATTTAGCGTAATGTTCTGAAGGTTCGTCCATATTGTGGCATGTATCAGTACTTGGTGCCTTTTGTGGTTCCAGTCTATGAATATACCACATCCTGTCTATCAGGTCATGACATTTGGGTTCTCTCCACATTTTGGCTGTCATGAATAACACTACTAGGAATCCTCTGTGTAAGTTTGTATGTGAACATGCTTTTGATTCTCCGGGTACAGACCTAGGAGTGCAATTGCTGTGTTGTATGGGAATTCTCTGTTTAACTTTCTGCAGAATTGCCAAACCATTTTCCAAAACAATTGGATCATTTTACATTTCCACCAGCGGTATTCCAGCTTCTCCACATCGTCGCCGACACTTGTTGTCCATCCTGTTGAGTTTAGCCATCTTAGTGGTTTTGAAATAATAGTGCACTTTAGTTTAGATTTGCATTTCCCTGATGACTAATGAGGTTACGCTTCTTTTCCTGTGCTTGTTGACAGTTTCTGTATCTGCTTTCGAGAAATCTCTATTCAAATCCTTAGCCTGCAAGCTTTTTTTCAGCTTTTTGCCTGTATTTTTACTCTCTTCATATACTTTTTGATATGCCAAAGATCTATAGATCTTAACAGTTTTAGCCTTCATATTTTGGGATTTTTAAAAAGTCTTTCTCTTTTATCAATAAAAAGAAAATAAAAACTTCTAAAATTTTTATGGTTGCATATTTTAATTTTAAATATTCTATCCATCTGGAATTTTGTTTTGTGTAAGGTATGAGAAAAAGGATGAAAACATTTTTACAGGTGGTCTGAGTGATTACCAAATTGCTACAAACGCTCCTTTTCCCATGACCCATATCTTAACTGCATTTTCCCGTAGTCGGTACAGAGAAGCCTTTTTACAAAGGGAGGCCACCATTCCCAGCCATTTCATTTTAAGGTTTGTTTCTGCAATTAAATCCCTTGTGTATCTTATCTACACACCTTTTCTTTTAAGCTAATACAAATTTTGTGTGAGTAGGACCTTGGCGAGTGTAAGATGGGCTTGAATTTCATAACTGGTTCCATGTGGTGCAGCCCAGCAGACGGACAGACAGAAGCAGGGGCTGCAGAGGCGACAGAAGCTATGAGAACGTGAGCCTCTAGAGATGTGCTGTGGAATTTCACATAAAGCTCTAGACTTTTCTGTGTAAACTTATCATCATATATGGGCATCACCTTAGAACAGACAGAGAATAATGCTTTAAAAGTTAGACATTCCTAAGGAAGGTGTTCATTCCTTAGCGGATGCTGAGAAGTGTATGTGTTTTGGTGAAGATATGTACCCATTTCTACTGGGTATGTATCTAGAAGTAGAATTGCTGGGTCCTGGGATATATGTATGTTCACAGCTTTTGTAGATACGGACAAAACATTTTTAAACTGGTTGTACCAAATTACACTTCCACTAGCGGTAGATTAGAGCTCCAGTTACTCCACGTTATACCCAATAGTTGGTATTTTCCATCTTTTCCGTTTTAGCCATTCTGGCGTGTAGGGGATAGTATCACATTGTGGCTTTTAATTAGAATTTCTCTGATAACCAGTGAAGGTTTGTCACTTTTCATATGTTTCTTGGCCATATAGAAATCTTTTATACAGTGTTCAAGTATTTGCTCATTTTTCTATCAAACTGTCTGCTTTCTTTTTCCTGTTTCCTTTTTGGGTTGTTCTTTATGTATTTCAGAACCAAGTCAGTAGTAGGATATATGTATTGCAAATAACTTCTACCACATGAATTCACCCTTGTGGCTTGTCGTGAACTTTCAGATTCAAAAAGCCGTCTTTTACAAAAACAAGCAAATGTGTAGACATAAAAGTTTATTAGGGGTTACCAGGGGCAGGAGGGAGGAAATAAAGGGGTGTTCCTGCATATGGAGACTGAGTTCTGGTTAACAGTGGTGGAAAAGTCACATTGATGAAGGGCAGGGTTGCACAGGCAATTAATGGTAATTACTGTCAGTTGTTCAGTCACCAAAGGTTGTGTGGTATGTTTACAACAACAACAACAGTGAGCAGCTGCTGGGGCAACATAATAGTGCTCAACGGATGAGGCGTATTCTTTTATTATACTTTTCTCTATTTTCTAATTTGTTTTTATAACATGTTTGCATGATGAAAGGGGATAACAAGGTCTATCCCACCCATTACATCCTTGTAAGGTTTAAATGAGGGACTACATGCCATCAGCAGAGGCTCAGCCTTAGTTGCCACTCGAGAAATGCTTCATTTCTCCCACTCTTCTGGCTCACTGCCTTCTCCCCTGGTTTATTTGCTCTTCTCTTTCGAACTGGAAGCATGTGAGCACCAGGCTTCCCGACACCATCATTCTGCTTTCCATACCAATGTTATTGTAGTCTTGGGTTCCTGGGCAGCCTCTCCGCAGGTTTAATTCTTTCACTTCTGTTCATTTATTGTTTAAATATATTCCTTTAATTTTGTCCTGCTTGTAGAAGTATATTCTAGTCATTGAAAATTTGGAGACTACCCTAACACACATGGGAACACCATGAGTAAGAATAGACTCTACGGCAATGGGTTTTATATGTGTGTCACACACATTTATGTATATTCACATAAATATTATATCCTGCTCCTTTCACTCAATATTAGCCTTTTCCATGATAAAGTTTTGTTTATTTTACAGACAACATCAAATTGTTGTATTATATTCTGCTGTGTGCAAGGAGTATATAATTTTAGCACTTTGACTATACTTGAAATATTAAATGTGCGTGTTTCTAGTAATCTTCAACCTATACTTAAATCTTTTAACAAAGATCTTTGCTATTGAACCTTTTTATTGAATTGTTATTCAGCATTCTTTAACGCTAAGAGATAGTCTCAGGATCAACTCAGATCATATTTTCTCCCTCTTACACACGAAGGCCCTTAAAGTATTCAGAGATTGTTGTTGTTGTTGTTAGGTGCCATCGAGTCAGTTCTGACTCATAGCGACCCTAGACACAACAGAACGAAACACCGCCTGATCCTGCGCCATCCTTACAATCATTGTTATGCTTGAGCTCACTGTTGCAGCCACTGTGTCAATCCACCTCATTGAGGGTCACTCTCTTTTCCGCTGACCCTGTACTCTGCCAAGCATGATGTCCTTCTCCAGGGACTGATCCCTCCTGACAACATATCCAAAGTATGTAAGACGCAGCCTCACCATCCTTGCCTCTAAGGAGCATTCTGGCCACACTTTTTCCAAAACAGATTTGTTCGTTCTTTTGGCAGTCCATAGTATATTCAATATTCTTTGCCAACACCACTGTTCAAACGGGTCAACCCTTCTTCCGTCTTCCTTATTCATTGTCCAGCTTTCCCATGCATATGATGTGATTGAAAATAGCAAGGCTTGGGCCAGGCGCACCTTAGTCTTCAGGGTGAGATCTTTGCTCTTCAACACTTTGAAGAGGTCCTTTGCAGCAGATTTGCCCAATGCAATGTGTCTTTTGATTTCTTGACTGCTGCTTCCATGGCTGTTGATTGTGGATCCAAGTAAAATGAAATCCTTGACAACTTCAGTCTTTTCTCCATTTCTCATGATGTTGCACATTGGTCCAGTTGTGAGGATTTTTGTTTTCTTTATGTTGAGGTGTAATCCATACTGGAGGCTGTGGTCTTTGATCTTCATTAGTAAGTGCTTCAAGTCCTCTTCACTTTCAGCAAACAGGGTTTTGTCATCTGCATAATGAAGGTTGTTAATGAGCCTTCCTGCAATCCTGATGCCCCGTTCTTCTTCATATAGTCCAGATTCTCGTATTATTTGTTCAGTATACAGATTAAATAGGTATGGTGAAAGAATACAACCCTGACGCACACCTTTCCTGACTTTAAACCAATCAGTATCCCCTTGTTCTGTCCGAACAACTGCCTCTTAATCTATGTAAAGGCACCTCATGAGCACAATAAAGTGTTCTGGAATTCCCATTCTTTCCAGTGTTATCCATAGTTTGTTATGATCCACACAGTCGAATGCCTTTGCATAGTCAATAAAACACAGGTAAACATCCTTCTGGTAGTCTCTGCTTTCAGCCAGGATCCATCTGACATCAGCAAGGATATCCCTGGTTCCACGTCCTCTTCTGAAACCGGCCTGAATTTCTGGCACTACCCTGTCGATATACTGCTGCAGCCGTTTTTGAAAGATCTACAGCAAAATTTTGCTTGCATGTGATATTAATGATATTGTTCTATAATTTCCACATTCATTTGGATCACCTTTCTTGGGAATAGGCATAAATATGGATCTCCTCCAGTCAGTTGGCCAGGAAGCTGTCTTCCGTATTTCCTGGCATAGACGAGTGAGCGTCTCCAGTGCTGCATCTGTTTGCTGAAACATCTCTATTGATATTCCATCAATTCCTGGAGCCTTGTTTTTCGCCAATGCCTTCAGAGCAGCTTGGACTTCTTCCTTCAGTACCATTGGTTCCTGATCATAGGCCACCTCTTGAAATGGTTGAATATTGACCAATTCTTTTTGGTATAATAATTCTGTGTATTCCTTCCATCTTCTTTTGATGCTTCCTGTGTCGTTTAATATTTTCCCCATGGAATCCTTCACTTTCGCAACGCGAGGCTTGATTTTTTTCTTCAGTTCTTTTAGCTTGAGAAACACCGAGCGTGTTCTTCCCTTTTGGTTTTCCATCTCCAGCTCTTTGCACATGTCATTATAATACTTCACTTTGTCTTCTTGAGAGGCCCTTTGAAATGTTCAGTTCTTTTACTTCATCAATTCTTCCTTTTGCTTTAGCTGCTCGAGGTTCGAGAGCAAGTTTCAGAGTCTCCTCTGACACCCATCTTGGTCTTTTCTTTCTTTCCTGTCTTTTCAGTGACCTCTTGCTTTCTTCATGGATGATGTCCTTGATGTCATTTGAAAACTTGTCTGGTCTTCGGTCACTAGTGTTCAATGTGTCAAATTTATTCTTGAGTTGGTCTCTAAATTCAGGTGGGATATTTTTGCTCTTGTGGACTTGCTCTCATTTTCTTTAATTTCAGCTTGCACTTGAATATGAACAATTGATGGTCTGTTCCACAGTAGGCCCCTGGCTGTGTTGTGACTGATGATATTGAGCTTTTCCATCGTCTCTTTCCACAGATGTAGTCAGTTTGATTTCTGTGTGTTCCATCTGGCGAGGTCCATGTGTATAGTCACCGTTTATGTTGGTGAAAGAAGGTATTTGCAGTGAAGAAGTCGTTGGTCTTGCAAAATTCTATCATTTGATCTCCAGCATTGTTTCTATCACCAAGGCCGTATTTTCCAACTACTGATCCTTTGTTGGTTCCAACTTTTGCATTCCAATAGCCAGTAATTATCAGTGCATCTTGATAGCATGTTCGATCAATTTCGGACTGCAGCAGCTGAAAAAAATCTTCTATTTCTTCATCTTTGGCCCTGGTGGTTGCTGTGTAAATTTGAATAATAGTCGTATTAACTGGTCTTCCTTGTAGGAGTATGGTTATTATCCTACCATTGACAGCGTTGTATTTCACGATAGATCTTGAAATGTTCTTTTTGACGATGAATGCAACATCATTCCTCCTCGAGTTGTCATTCCCAGCATAGAAGACTATATGATTGTCTGATTCAAAATGGCCAATACCAGCCCATTTCAGCTCACTAATGCCTAGGATATCGATGTTTGTGCATTCCATTTCATTTTTGATGATTTCCAATTTTCTAAGATTCATACTTCGTACATTCCAGGTTCCGATTATTAAATCAATGTTTGCAGCTGTTTCTTCTCATTTTGAGAAGTGCCATATCAGCAGATGAAGGTCCCGAAAGCTTCACTCCATCCATGTCATTAAGGTTGACTCTACTTTGAGGAGGCAGCTCTTCCCCAGTCATCTTGTGAGTGCCTTACAACCTGGGGGGGGTCATCTTCCAGCCATATATCAGACAGTGTTCCGTTGCTATTCATAAGGTTTTCACTGGCTAATGCTCTCCAGAAGTAGACTGCCAGGTCCTTCTTCCTAGGCTCTCTTAGTCTGGAAGCTCAGCTGAAACCTGTCCTCCATGGGTAACCCTGCTGGTATCTGAATACCGGTGGCATAGCTTCCAGCATCACAGGAACACACAAGCCCCCACAGTACGACAAACTGACAGACACGTTGGGGTAGCAAACTATGATTTCATTCATCATTTTCATCTTTCGTTTTTTCAATCAATCAATATTAGAGAGATTCCATGTGCCAGGAATAGTCTCCATAATGTAGACACAATGGTGAAAGGTACCCACTGTCCCTGCCATTGTAAAGCGGACACCCAGTGCGGGTGGGAGGGGGACTGGTAAAATGCAGCCCAGAGGAAGGACAGACCATGCTCCAGGAACCACACTGGACTTCAGAGAGCTTTGTTGGCTGCCGTTCATCTGTCCGGCTTCTAGATGTCAGAGTGCCCTCAGGCTCAGTGCTTAGTCCTCTCTCTCTATTGACACTCTCTCTCCAGGATGCCTCAGGGAGTCGGTGGCTGTCTGTCTGTACCTGAGGATGCGATGTTTACACCTCCATCCATTTCATCTCCTCCTGGTTCGCGACTTCTATTCAAATGTCAGCCTAACTCTCTGTACCGAATTCTTCATCTGTAAAATGTGCCTTATAATGATACATTCCTCACATGGGTATCATGCAGAGCAAGTATCTTAAGAGAGGAGAAGCCTTCACAAGAGTCCTGGCACCAGTAAGTGTTAGCTGTCAATATTATTACCTGACATCTCTACGTAGATGTCTAACAGCTATGCCATGTTATCAACGCCATGAAACAATTCTTGGTCCCAACCCCATTCCACCCTTATCGATGAATTTCTCAGGGCTTCAGTGATGGGAATGTGTGCGTTTTTCCACATAATGGACATGGCTAATAAAGGTTGGCCTGGTCCTTCATAATAAGTTGCTCCAAAGTTTGTATGGGTGGAATCAGACAAGTTATAGCCAACTAATGTAGAAACAAAAAAAAATAGAACTCTCAGCTGCTCATGTTTGTACTCTCAGTCCAGAATATCTGGTGAGGGTACTATATGGACTGAATTGTGTAACCTCAAAGGTATGTTGAAATCCTAACTACTGTACCTATCAATGTGACCTGATTTGGATATAGGGGATTTTTAAAATTATTTTAATGAGGCCATACCAGTGTAGGGTGGGTCCTAAACCTAATCCCTTCTGAGTTATAAAAAGAGCAGAATAGACACAGACACAAGCAGGGGAAGAGGGAGACAGACAAAGGGGAAGATAATCTACAAGGCCAGGAACGCAAAGGGTGGCTGGAAGCTGCTAGAAGCTGAAGTAGACATGAGCCATGCCCTGAATTCCTACTTCTAGCCTCCCGAACTGTGAGAAAATAAATATCTGATCTTTAAAGCCACGCAATTGTGTTATTTTTTTCTTATGGCAGCACTAGATGACTAACACATACCCATGGTTATACATGAGGCCTGGTGTAAAATAGTTTTCTCCCCTCCTTGTCTAGCCTACCTGAATCCTGCTATTTCGTTATCAGTGTCCTCTGCTTTCACTAAGAGCTACAACAGAGTCGGCTTGATGCTGATGCATAGAAATGCAGTTTATTTTTTAGTTTATATTTATGATCTACTAGCATTAATTTCAATGGTTTGGAAATTTTTCTGTGGAGGCATTTCTGTAATCTATGAGTAATAGCAGTTGCAGCTTTTCCTTCTTTTTGTTGTCGTTTTTTTCTAGCTTGGACCTCTAGTGTTAAATATTTAATATAAATAATGATAGAAAGCATCCTTATTTTTTAATTATTTTTTTGTGCTTTAAGTGAAAGCTTTCAAATCAAGTCAGTCTCTCACACAAAAACCCGTATACACCTTGCTACACACTCCCAATTACTCTCCCCCTAATGAGACAGCCTGCTCTCTCCCTCCACTCTCTCTTTTCGTGTCCTTTTCTCCAGCTTCTAAACCCCCTCCACCCTCTCATCTCCCTTCCAGGCAGGAGATGCCAACATAGTCTCAAGTGTCCACCTGATCCAAGAAGCTCACTCCTCACTAGCATCCCTCTCCAACCCATTGCCCAGTCCAATCCATGTCTGAAGAGTTGGCTTCGGGAATGGTTCCTGTCCTGGGGCAACGGAAGGTCTGGGGGCCATGACCACTGGGATCCTTCCAGTCTCAGTAAGACCATTAAGTATGGTCTTTTGAGAATTTGGGGTCTGCATCCCACTGTTCTCCTGCTCCCTCAGGGTTTCTCTATTGTGTTCCCTGTCAGGGCAGTCATTGGTTATAGCCGGGCACCGACTAGTTCTTCTGGTCTCAGGATGATGTAGTCGCTGATTCATGTGGCCCTTTCTGTCTCTTGGGCTCATAATCACTTCGTGTCCTTGATATTCTTCATTCTCCTTTGATCCAGGTGGGTTGAGACCAATGGTTGCATCTGAGATGGCTGCTTGCTAATGTTTAAGATGCCAGACGCCAGTCTTCAAATTGGGAAAGCATCCTTATTTTAATGCTAATTAATTTTAAAGAGAATGTCCCACATTTCACCATGAACTATCATGCCAGTTGTATTTTTCCGACTTAAGCAACTGGTTTTCTGGTCCATGATTGCTCAGCGTCCTTATCTCTCAGTGTGATTGGATTTTATCAACTGCTTTGTCCCCATCTCTTGAGATGAGCATGTCTTTTCTTCTTCCATCTATGCATGTGATGAATTAAATTATTAAATCTTTAATGTTCACTCAAGCTTGCATGCTGACGATAAACCCCCTTGATGATGGCGTATTACATGGTTTATACTTTGCTGGATTTCCTTTGCCAGTATTTTATGTAGATTTTTGCATCCCAGTTACTTGGTGTTCTTGCCTTGTAACTCTTCTTCTATCATCCTTGTCTAATTTGGTGTCAATATTAAACAAGCCTTAGGGATGAAGTAGAGGAGCATCTCATCTTTTTCTCTTCTTTTCTGACTTTGCACAAGATTAAAATGCTCTGTTTCTTGCCTGTTTGCTGCAACCTGAATGAAAGTGGTCTCGGCCTCCTATTTTCTTAGGGAGATCTTGAACTACTGACCCATTTTGTGTAGTGATTAAAGGTCTTTTCTGGTGCTACTTAGAAAAGTTTCCACTGCATGTTCTAGGCTGCTAGGATTTCATCTTTAAATGTTACGCTGTTATCACTATTTTCAGTCTCATCCACGTCAATTAATCAATCCCAGATATTCCCTCATTTTTCCAAAGTCAGACTCTACCTCTATTCCTGGCACCAATTCCCTTATCTAAGACTTATCTGCAAACAAAAATACAACCCAGCCTCTTTGAGTCCATGATGTGAGAATACAGTCCCATATAACTTTTTTTGTAATCGTTCTTCTTGTTAAATGTTTCTCCTCTTTTTTTTTTTTTTTTTTTTTTGTTCATTTCCCACCTATCTAGCAGTTTCAAAGTTGTGCACTTCAGGTTGAGGTCATTAGCTGGATTGACTCTGTGCAGGGCCATGGGGTGCCAGTTGCAAATGAGCATCAAAAGAGCACTCCTCTAGAACTAGGAGGCAGGAGGAGGTGGTTAGGCGGTTGGGGGGGAAGGGGACTGGGAAGGGCTGTGTGGAGAGGGGCGCCTAGGGGAGGTGCGTGGTCGGAGGCTGCCCCACCACAATCTCACACGCATCAGGAAGGAGCTGGCTGCAGGAGCCTTTTTCCAGAGTCCCAGCCCACCCAGCCCTGCCCTGAACTCAGACCCGCTAGGCTCACAGGTCCCACCAGAACTAGGGGAAGCCTGAGGCTACCGATGTCAAGTCCCAAGGTACACCCCTGAGCCCAGTCACAGTGGTTATGCTGGGATAGGCGGGCAGAGGAGGCGTATGGGGACTTGGGTCCAGAGGATGACCCAGAAAGGGTAGGAGAGTTGTGGTCACCCTCGGACTCTGGGTCCGCACGTGGAGGGTCCCAGGTTGAACTTCTGGGAGGAGACGGCAAAGCCACAGAGGCCACACTGCTCACACAAACAATCCCCCACTCCCCTCTGCCCTTTCTCCAGGTGGGACGCCCCTCCTGTGCTGCCCTCAGAAGGGCTCTCCAGGGACCACACCCCTAGTTTGTGGAGCAGCAGAGCCTGCCCCAGTCTGGACTAGGGACTTTATTTCCTCCACTCTCACCACTGGCTGAAGGCAGACTCCTGTCTCCACAGACTAAAGAGGAATTATCAAAATGAGCTCCAAACTCTAGATTTGAGTTAAGGATCATAAATTAACACAGAGAAATACAACTTTAACCACAAAGACCTGTTTGGAGCCCCAGTTGCAATTTAAAAAAAAAAAACTTGAACAACGGGAGTGATAGGGGCTTCCTTCTTTTGCCACCCTCTCTCGGTGGTCCCAAGCTTTCTCATCTCCCACCTCACAAGACTGTATTAACTGCTTTGAGACTTTTAGAATAAAGATCCTCAGGCATATCACTGCTGTCACCCTGTGAGGATTTCCCGAGTGCTGGGTTAGACTAAGACAGAATCCTCCAGAGGTTTCCGGGGTCTGTGTACTGGACGGTCAACATGCTGAGCTTCAGAGCCCACTTCATTTTTCCTGCAATTGGGCATGACCCCAGGGACATGACCCTGAGAGTGCTGACACTTCCTGAAGCCAGTGACCCTCCCCCGGGCTTCTCTCTGCCTGGGTCTCAGAATCTGTCAGGCCAACTTGTACCCTCAGAAGTGTTTCTGCCGAAGGACACCTAAACAGCACTGCGGATTTGTGTCCCGCAGTCTGCAAAACTGCCTCCCCTGAGTGGGGTGAGGAGCTACTGAAATACTGAAATCATTGAAACTAGCAGAAGCCACAGCCCATGGTGCTGGGAGAAAACTGGGAAGGACGGAGAGGTGAAGAGGCTATAAAGGCTCAGTTGTGAAGGTGATCATGGGCCAGGATGTCCTGAAGTTGCAAAGCTGACCAACGTTGAGTGCCCTAAAACCTGCCACTCCTGTGCCCATCTCTTCTTTCAATGGACAAAGTCTTCCCCTGCTCTTATGTGCCTGGCCTGGAAGGGCCTTTGACTTAGAACATGAAGCAGCCTCCAGAGCCTCTTGGGGCAAGTGATGGTCAAGGAGGCTCTGCCTAACCCCACCCTGCCCTTCCCAGTTGTCAGAGGACCAGGAATTTCAGTCTTCCAGCTCCTGGGCTGATCTAGTGACTTGTAACAGGATTTCTCTGGAACTGGAAGGTGTTGAAGACAGGAAATACTCCTGGGTTTCTTCACCCGCTGAATGCCTAGTTCCTGGTCTTATTACAAGGCTTACATTCAGGATAAGAAGAGGCGTTTGGGGCTTGACACATGACCTCTTAGCAGCAGTTTCTGTTCAGGAACGAAGAGGTAAAAAGAAGCAGTGTCTACTAAGTCCTTTTCCAAGAGTCTCAGGAAATTCTCACGAAGACCCTCTCAGGTAAGGACTGACGGGAAATGCCTTGGTTTAATATTAAACTTTGCCCTTGACACATTTTGTTTATGGAGGGCATATACAATATTGTCTGCTCAAGGAAGCACTGTAATTCTTATCTAGACTTTATGTAGAATGAGTATATATAAAACCTAAACTTGGTCCTTAAGGAAGGGGTTACCTCTCAGAGAAGGCCTATGGGGAGGTTTCTACGAAATTCTGTGGTGCTGCCATTGCTCCAAGGAGCCCAGGTGGTGCCAAGTTTGAGCACTCGGCTGTTAACCGAAGGTTAGTTTTTTGAACCCACCAAAAGGCTCTAAGGAGTAAAGACCTGGCGAACTGCTTCCGTTAAGATTACAAACCAGGAAACCCTATCGGGGCAGTTCTCCTTTTACACTGGGCCACAATGACTCAGAAACCCACTCGATGGCACCTAGCAATAACAACAGGAATCCTTTGCTCCCAATGTGCTTGAAATGCCTCTCTGGGGAAGGCTGGCCTTCAGAGCCAGCTCATGGCCACACGGGAACTGAGGCTCATGTTTTGTTACCACACCTTAGTTTCAGTCAGAAAATTTATTTTCCAGTTTCTTCACGAGGCTTGACTACAGACATCTCTCAAGTGTTGTCAAAATTAATTCCATTCTCTGATAATGATTGGCAGGATGTATTTCCAAGCATTTCCAAGAGACTGGAAGAACTTTCCGAAGAGGCTTGTCCAGCGCCATGTTGTACAATAACTACAGTGTTGACGTAGTGTATTTACCCACATAGTTTCCTCGTTTTCTGCTTTCCTTAAATAACAACTGAAATTCCAAGTCTACCACCTGAAGTACTTCCTTTAGTGTTTCACTTAGAAGTCTGGTGGTGATGAATTCTCTCAGTTTTCCTTCCCCTAAGAATGGCATTATTTGTGCTTTACTCCTGAAGGTAATGATACGTAGATACATGATACATAGAATTCTGGGTTAGTATTTCCATCTTTCAGGGTTGAGAAAATGTTTCACAATCTATTTTTTTGGCTTCCTTGGCTTCTGATAGTGAATACAGAGTCATTCAAATTGTTTTTCTCAGGTGCAATGTGTTGTTTTCTCTCTACCTCCTTCCTGAGTATTTTCTTGACCTTTGTTATTCTGCAGTTGATTATGATGTATGGTATTTTTATGCAAATAACACATGTTCTATATATATATATGTGTGTCAACTGTTTTTCCCCTCCCGGGTATGTCTGTGAGTACAGTACACTGTTTTTTTTCTTTTTACATGCTGCTGTTTAAAAAAAAAAAAAAGAGTAATGTACTTACAGATATACTTGGGATGTGGGGTAAGGCCCACTGGGTTGGCAAAAAACCCATAACCCACAGAATATTTTTGTGCAAATTCGGTATTGGGGCATAGAATTCTTTAACTTGCTGTGGTTTGCTGAACTTCTTGAATCTGTAAGTTTATGTCTTTCACCACATTTGGAAAGTGTTCAGCCAGTATTTTTTCAAATACTATTTTCTACACCACACATTTTCTCCACTTCTTCTGGAGTTCCAATAAATAGGCTTTTTGTCTAGTTCTTGAGGCACTGTCCATTTTTTTCCATATTTTCCTCTCTGTTTGCAGAATGGATATTTTCTACTGATCTATTTCAAGTATTTAGTTTTTTCTCTGTCATCACCATTCTGCTATTGTGAAAATATCAACTGAATTTTTTATTTCTACAATTGTACTTTTAACATGTAAAATTTTCATTTGCAAATAGCACCTAGTATCTTTCCATTTATTTAAAAAGTGTCCCTGTTATTTCTTGGATTAGAATAGCATTTTAAAATCTGTTTCTTATGATTTTGAGAGTACAAGTCCTGCTTAAATTTTATGGAGAATTTTTTTGTTTTTAGCAGTCAATTGACCCAGTTATGTTCAGGCTCCAAGTTCTGTCCCATCTTCTGTATTCTATGGTTCAAATGTTAGTTCAATTTTTGAAGGCTTTGCAGGTGTATTTAGGTCTAACCTATGTGAGCGCCACTCAGTATGGAACCTTGATGGCATTCTAACCCATAGTGCGGGTCTTAAAGGATTTGATAATGCTTCTTAGGGTCAGGGCAATGGATACGCACCTGGGGGGTGAACCAGGAGTTCATAGCAAGTCTGCAGAATCTCTTTCTTGCACAGCCTCCTCTCTCTCTTTCTCTTCTGCTCTCTGAGTTCAGAAGGAGTGCTTTCCTGGCCCACTGGCGGGAATGCTGGGGCTTTAATCTCCTCATTCTGTTGTGCACATCAGTGACTGGTTCTGCCTATGGGGCCAAAGCACCGGACAACCAGCCAAAAGGCTGGCACTTTGAACGTGTCAAGAAGCGCCTCAGAAGACAAACCTGGTGATCTGCTTTTGAAAAGTCTCACCCTTTGAGGCAGAATTGACTAGGTGCCAGTTAGCAGCAGAGAGAGAGAAAATGTAATGGAGCTTTCTCTACAATATATGGTTCTTCCATACTCTGGTCAGAGAGAAGGATTCTCCTCTGCCAGAGTTTCAGGTGTCTGCCCACCTGCCCAGCTGCCTGTCTCTCTCCTTTACGGACCTTCTATCCCATTTATATGAGAGAGGGCTTCTCTCGGGGCTGTTTCTGTCCACAACGGGTGTGCAGCTGTGAGATTTGGGCTCATTTAATTTCAGCCTCTAGAATGTTCATACTTTATGTTCTGGTTCCGCCTCCCCCCCATCCACCTTCAACACTTTCCTTTGCAGAGTCCTGAGATAGTGTCCCATGCATTTGTCCAGATACTTAGTTGTCAGATACCAGCACAGCCACCGGGGGCAGTGCTGTTGTGGTTGAGGGGGGAGGGACTGTACACTGAAGGAGCTGCAAGACCTGGCTGCCTTGTGTGAGCAGGACGGGGGTGTGCTGAGGAGTGGGTGCTGAAGGTGCTGAGTCAAGGGGAGTTTAATATAAAGTTGGGTCAAGGATAGTTTGTTGACAAGGATTTATTGCTGTAGCAAGGGTTCTGGAAATGGGTTTAATATGCTGTGGGATTGCTTTTGGAAGCCTAGAAAAGGCAATGGCCCACATTCCCTGAAATCGAAATGCCAGACCTGCTAGGTCAGATGTTGGAAGAGGGATTAAAAGCCTCCAATATGTGGGCATGTCTGAGTTAGTCTTCTATAAGACCATTTCTTGGAGGTCCTGAAGGATACCCATTTCATCAAAAGAATAAGGAATGCGGAGATGAGGGGAGCACCAGCAACACAGAGCTTACCAATATGTATACTTTGTAGGGAGTCCCTGGGCGCCACAAACAGTTAAGTGCTTGACTATTATCTGAAAGTCTGGCAATTTGAACATACTCAGAGGGTCCTTGGAAGACAGTCCTGGCCATCTGCTACTAAAGGATGAAAGCCTTAAAAACACTATTGAACAGTTAGTTCTACTATGCCCACATGGGGTGGTCATGAGTCAGAAATGACTTGACAACTAACAGCAACAATTGTCTATATGCTCAGGTTGTTAGTGGGAGCTGGGCTGCCTAGTAGCTATGCAAATCATGGGATCCCAGCTCCACAGAGGCCAGGTGGAAGTACTTAACTGTCAGAAACAAGTTGTGTGTGATTCCAATAATGGTCAGCAGGTCAGAGTAGTAGTTATCTATTGGGGCATAATAGATTCTCCCCAAACTTAGCAGGTGTGAGATAAATGGAAAATTAATATTCAACTCATTCTGATAAATTTGGAACTAGACAAAAATTTTGGTATCACTGAACATAGTTTTAAGGTGAAAGAATAAACTAGAAAATTTAAATAACTAGTATAAGTATAATAAGAGATTTTTCAAAGAATGATGATATAATTGCATACCTGAATAAAAGACAAATACATCAAAATCAATGGTTTGTCTCCAGTATAGACATGAGGGTCTCAAATTGGCAAGGGTGAGAAGGGCAGACCGTTCTCTTTCCCCTACTACTTGACTGGATCAAACTGTGTTCAAAACTGTAAAATATTTAGGAAAACATTGTTTTGACCAGAGCATCAAAGGACTTCTATGACGAAAACTAATGTACTAAAATACATAAAATGAAACCTGAATATATGCAAGAAATATGCCATATTTTCAAATGAGAAGTCTTGTCAATCAAATGGAGGTCCCTAAAACTAATATATAAGTGGAATGTATTTCCAGTCGGAATATTAAGATAGTTGTTTTTGAATTGTATACAGTGATCATATGCTACAAATAGTACAGTAGATAGCAGAGGATGTTGCTGGTGTTAGGAGACTTGGAGTCCATTTCTGACTCATAGTGATCCCATTTCACTGCCCCAGAGGGTTTTCTAGGCTGTGATCATTATGGGAGCAGAACAACAGGTCTTTCCCCTCAGTGCCCCCTGGTGGGTTCGACCTGCCAAACCTTCTTTGGATTAGCAGATGAGCACTTAATCACTGCAACACTACGGCTGCTTTAAAAGGTATAGAGAAGAAAAACATGAAAAAGCAGGATACTGACAGGTGTCTACCTCTTCAGGTAACAGTACAAATTGATATTACATAGCATAGAAACTGACAAGTCGACCAATGAAACAAAATCTGCTAAGAAGTCACAATAACCATTGATACAAAGGCGCTATTTTGAGAAAATTATATTTATTTAATAAACGGTGCTGACTCAAGTGACCGTTCTGGGGGACAAAGCTTGCAAAAATGTGATACACAAATGATAGATTTGGAAAATCATGTGAAATGGAGATGACAAGACTTAATAACAATTTCCATTTTACACAGAAGGATAAAAGTTAAGCACGTGAAAAATGAGCAGTGAATTCAAAAAGATCGTTCACAGCAAATCCACATGCCCAATAAACAGAGTCCAAGTTGCTCAAAAACACTGGTAGTTAAGAAAATATCAAAGTCCCAGTGAAACTGGCACAATTTAAAAATCAACACCATCTATGGCTGGCTGGGCTGTGGGGAGAAGGATACCGAGACATGGCTGGAAAGGTGCTTTAGGACAGCCTATAGAAAGACACGGCCATGGCTCTGTACTTTTAAAACATACTTTGAGCTGGAAATCTCACTCTATGGAGTCTATTCCACAGAAACAGATCGTGTAGTACACAAAGGATAGTTAGTATTGACCAAACATTGACTGTACATTGATAGTTGAATGATAGATAACTTATGGTAAAGCTACATCATCAATAAATGAGTTGTAGTAGTTGAGTGGGAAAAATCTCTGTGAAGTATTATTGAAGTATTACTGAAAAAATCTAGGTGCAGAGAAGTGTATATAAAATGAGCACATCTGGGTTAAACAATATCAATTGTTTGAATATGCTTGGATACCTGTTTATGTTTATGAGTATGTATAAGTCTGTGTGCTTGTTTAAGCAAGGATAAGAGAGACTACTTACCACATTGTTAACCTGAATTATCTTGGATTCACTTGCAGGAAAGAACAGGGGGAGGAGAGCTAGAACACGCAGGAAGAGTGGACTTAAAAAGCATGGATGATAATGTTTCCATTTTAGTAGTGTTATGTATGGACGAACAAATCTGTCTTAAAGGGAAAAAGCCAGAATATTTCTTAGAAGCAAGGATGGCTTTGGCCATGTTATCAAGAGGGAGGGACCAGTCCCTGGAAAAGGACATCATGCTTGGTAAAGGAGAGGTCCAGTGAAAAAGAGGAAGACCTTCAATGAGATTGATACAGTGGCTGCAACAGTGTGCTCAAATATAGCAAAGATTATTAGGATTGCACGTGACCGGGTGGTGTTTTGTTCTGTGGTGCAAAGGGCCACTGTGAGTCAGAACTGACTTGATAGCTTCTGACAACAACATGTAGAAGTCCAGATAAAGTGTACTGAATTGATATCATCTATTTAAATTATTCATGTAAGTTAAAAGATCAAAAAATATAGTGGCAGTGCCAGAGAATCAAGGTAGAATATCAAGTGAAATAAGGGGCGAGAGCAATGTGGGTGGAGTGTGACCAGGCTTTCATAAAAGCCAACACCCCAGCAGATGTACTTGTGTACCTGTGACTGTGTATATGTGTCCCTGCAGAGAGGTGTAGGGAAGGATACACGTGTGTCTATTAACATTGGATACCCTGGGGGAGCAGGACCAAATTACATATGACGGTGGGACCCTGACATTAATTTTTTTGTCATACAAATCTGTGATCTTGCAAATGTGATAAAAAAACAATTTCAGAGCTTTGTAAATTCATAAACATCATAGATATATGTATATTTTAACATGTTTTGTTAGATATTTAAAATAGGTGAAAATTCTCCAGAATGACAGACAAAAGATTTGAATCACTGGAAGGAGAGCACACCGCAGAAAGTAATAATCAGATCCAGTGGATTTCTTGTTGTTCTTGGAGCCAGTGAGTTCCTCTGGTCTCTATAACTGGAAATGACCAAAAATAATTTTGGGAAGTCAGTAGAGTTACCCCTCAAACACGTCTTGCAAGCACATGTCTACAGCTAAATGTAGAAAGCTGGACGCCATGTGCAATTCACTAGGTAACTCATGCGCTTCTAGAAGATTCTCTTTCCTGGATATGCTGCTTCCACCTCCTCCCTGCCTAGCCCCACTGGATAACCCACCTTTGTGCATTTTAGGCCCCATTCAGGTCTGAGCATAGATCATAGAGGACATCAACTGGGAAGGTAGCTTTTAAGAAGAAAGATGTTGATGAAAAGATTTCCGAAAGCAGCACCTCCCCAGCCAGCCTCTCCCCAGCCTGGGAATACCAACCCCTCCCACCCTGATACCTCTGAGAATCTCTGATTTTTCGTTTTGGATGCTTAGGAGACTGCAGAATTTACCTGGTCTGAACACCTTGGTTCTTTTCTGCCTGTGACCCTCTGCCTCGCAGGAGCCGTCTCTGTCACTCTGAGGAATACACACAGGACAGACTGTGGATGGAGGTGCCCATCCTAGAGGCCCTGCCCTCCATTCCTCTGCCCCTGGGGGGTTCCCTGTGATACTTGTGGTCTCATTTCCTAGAGAGGTGGATACACCCCTGTCATGTCCAGGGCTTCCCCAGACTTGGGATTTGATGTTGTGACTGAGACTGGGGCTTTGTTGTCCACTGTTGAGTCTGGGCCTGAATCTGCCCCTTCCCACCATTACCTCTGATCACCTGTGTTCTCGCTGTTCTCCCTGGGTTTGAAGCCTGTCCTCTCTTTTGGTTCTTTCACCTCAGAGGGCCTTTGTCTTCCAGTTCTTTGACCTCGGGACAGGTCAGATTTGACCACAGAAAAACAAAAAAAAAATTAGCATGTTTGTTTGACATGTCAAGAACCGGAATGTACAGCTTGATTTAGGAGAAGAAAAAGTTCCAAAGCTCTACCCCTTACCCTAGGACATGCTCTACAGGAAGTATCCTGCAAGCCCTGGATCAACTCTTATCCAGAAATGGTTAACACCCAGGGGGATTTTTCTACACCACCTCCCACTTACATTCCCCTAATGTGGCAGAAAGGATGCATCCCAATCATAAACCCAAATTCACCCTAGGAGACCAGAAGACATGGCTGGGGTGAGTTCATTTTCCTTCAACCTGCCCTCCTCTCCTCCTACCAAGCCCTGTCTCTTTCTCTGCCTCTATACTGCTGGGAAGGGACCCAGAGTTGTTTGTTTAGGGCTTTATGTCCACTGCTCACCTGCAGACATGTTTCCCAACAGCCTGCCATCTCTCTGATTCCTTCTCCTCCAAAGAACTCAGTGACACCCCCTTCACCATCACACCTCAGCAGGCCCCCCCCTCAATCCTCCCAAGTACCACTGAAATCCCATTTCCCTTTCCCTATTTATGCTGCGCTCATCCTTCGGGTCCCAAGATCTCACCATCCAGATGAGGCCTGTCCTGTCCTCTCCTGGGCCAGGGGAGCCTCTGAGGGGACCTGGTGTCTGCGGTCAGCTATCTGGGGCTTCTTCCATCCAGATCCCCCTTAGGGCTGGAGTTCTCTGTGCACTTGGGTTGGGAGGGTTGGGGTCACGGGGAAGGACGGTATGATCTTCCAGGGAAGCTGGGTTAAACGAACCTGAATGGAGGTCTCTCCCGAAGGGCCCACGTTTCCAGCCGAAAGGCCCTGCTCCTCCTAGTCCCGGGGTTCTAGCACGTCTTCAGGCGCTTCCCCCTCTGGCCTCGGTGGTGCGCCTGCTCCTTCTGCAACCTGGTCTCCTGCCTCTTCAGCCTGTCCAGCTGGTGCCTCAGCCTCTTCAGTTCTTCTCTCTGCTTCTCCAGCTGCTCCTCCAGGCGTCTGCAGACCGCTCTCTTCTCCCTCACCTCCCTCTTCTTGGCGGCCATCAGGCAACGCCTGGCCAGCTGGTGGCAGCGTCTGGGCCTT